>NW_011494830.1:3406333-3410390 GCF_000754665.1 Bison bison bison
AAAAAAAAAAAAAAAACATTAATGAAAGCAAATTAACCAAAACTTAAAAATATTTAGAAAGAAGAGAGGAATTCTAATATTAAATTCAATTTACATATTTACACATTTCATGGTTAGAATGATTCAGGCTATTGTTTTCATAGACACCTGCTTGTCAGTCTGCTACAACTGGGGAAATAGTTAAAATTCCAACAATGAAAATCCTGCACTATATTCAATGGACACTGAAACTAGCTTAGAGGCGCCTGCTGTAGAAGAGGAAACAAAGATGTGCACAAACTCAGTATGCTGTACTGCTTCCTTTGTTGCTGAAACCTAAAGAGGAAGGAAGCTGTGTATGTGTGGGAGTGAAGGAGAGGTGGGGGCATACAGGAAGATTCGGTTTGCAAAAGCAGTAAGAACTCATGTTTATTCCTGAGGCTGACAGTTTACTGAAGTCGGTATTGTGAATAAAGCCCACAAGTTCTAGAGTTAAACAGAATATCACGTAAAGACTGTCTTTCCTACTAATTTATTAGTGTGAGCTTAGGAGAACTGTTTCCACTTTCAGAAACTCAGTTTTAATACCTGCAAAATGAAGATAATAAAAGTGAAACGTTATAAAGTGTTTTTGAAGATTAATTAGAAATCCTTTAAGTGCCTGGCACCTAATAAACTCAGTATTTATAGTTGTCAACTGTAGTAGGGGTCTAGAAAGTTCTACATTTAGGATGATTAGAGAAATCATGAAATGATCTAACAGGATAAAAAGTATTATTTTTATTTTTACCTCAGTCTACATCTTATAGTGTCTAATATGAAGTCTTCTAATTTCACTAAAGGAAGGTGGTGTGGAAGGAAACAATGTACAATTGCCAGGAATGAGGAATGATGTACTCTCTCAATATTTGAGTTAAAAAAAAAAAAAGTAATACGTTAGCAGGTTGGAGAAGAAGTTTTTGAAAGAACATGTTCACAATCTTTCTCGCCTCTGGCCTAGCAGTTCCTCTCCTTGAGTACTCAGTATAAGGTGAAAAGTTCACTCTGCTGTGACAATGGATATATTAATATCTTATGTAAGTGGTTGTCACCAGGAACTAAAATAAAGAATATGAAAATTCTGTACCCTTACTGGATAGTTACTGAAAAATTGAGTTTTAGCTATATAGTAGATGTGAAGAATATTTTTAAAAAATTATTTCTCAAGTTAGTTATGTTCAGTCAGTTCAGTTCAGTCGCTCAGTCGTGTCCAACACTTTGTGACCCCATGAATCACAGCTCACCAGGCCTCCCTGTCCATCACCAACTCCTGGAGTTCACTCAAACTCACGTCCATCAAGTCGGTGATGCTATCCAGCCATCTCATCCTCTGTCATCCCCTTCTCCTCCTGCCCCCAATCCCTCCCAGAGTCCGAGTCTTTTCCAGTGAGTCAACTCTTAGTTATGTTAGGTAGTTACAATAGGAAAAAGGAGTCCAGGATGGCGGTGGCTAAAAGACAAGGAAGGGAAAAGCCCGTGAAGATAGAACAAAGGAAGGTCCAAGGACCAGAGTGAGGACCTCAGGTAGAACAAACAGCACTCCTGGCTAGCCCAGTTTACATAGGGCAGGTCCAGGGGGAGGAGAAAAACACATAAAAAGAGGAGCCAAAGGGCCAGAGGTCTCTCTCTCTCCCTCTCTCTCTCCTCTTCGCGTCTTTTGGGTCGGCATGCCCTCACGTGTCAGGGATGTATTTTCCTTTATTTTCTAAATAAAGCTGAGCTTTAACACACAGCTGTAACACTGGTCCAATCGAAAGCTGTGACAATGGTCTGTCTGAGAGCTGTAACACTGGCCCGTCTGAGGGCTGTAATGCCGGTCTGTTGCTTCAAATTTTTGTTGTGACAAGACAGAACCAAGGAAATTACACACTCCCCCGCCAGTTAATTATTAACAACTTGGTAAATATTTTAATCTAGATTTTTTATTCTTGGTCTAGAATAAAATATTGGATTGGACAAATTCTATTTCAAAATTTGGGACAATATCTAAATGTATCTAAACAAATAAAAACATAATGATAAATTATTTGGAAAAAAAATCACATGCTTAGGATGTATTAAAACTCAATGGAAGCTATTATTATAAGGTTAAAAGAGATCTAATTTTAGTAATGATATTTGATTTAGCAATGTCCATTTTTATTGATGAATAATAACTAGTTGACCAAGCTAAGTTGGCAAGATTTAAGCAATTTCAAGCACAACAATCTCTCTCGTGCTTTTTTCTTTTTTTACTTTTTGTTGTTGTCTTAACCAGCTTTTAAAAAGCATCAGACTGTTACTTATACTTTATGCAAATATAACTAATGGAACTAAAAATTTTTTTTATCACTTGATCACAATGTATCAGCTTCCCATTTTATTTGCCTTTTGTAAATATGTTAAACTGGAAGTATTTCTCTTCTTCTTCTTTAATCTTTAATCCATGTTTTCTCTTTGGGCTCCTTCACTTAAGCTTTATAACGTACTGCTTTTCATCTGCCAAGTTTAATAAGTGCAAGCTAATTAACTGAATCTCATAAATAAAACAAATAATTATTATTGACATTTATTGGGCACCATTGGCTTGGTAGGATAGGAACATGAAGCAGAAATCTTGTAACATAGTGTGAGTGCTTAATTGCTGTCAGCTGAAATTAGATAGTTGATTTGTCATATTTAATTAATGATATTATAGAATGTTCAGCATTGAAACACAAGGCAGATGTTATATACCCATGATCTGGAGCTCTGCTTAAATGCAATCTGGTCTTCCAGTCTGCTGGTTAAACAAGGCTATCAATACCAATTAAACTATGAAAAAAAAAAACCTTAACTTTAAAATTTGGATAAGACGGGTGGTGATTAAGACATATTTAACCTAAATATTCACTGGTTTTATTTAAATACAAAGGACAAAGTAGTTGCACTTTTAAATAAGAAGGGTATCTTTTTATATTTTTAAATTTAGTTGGATTTACTTAATGCTGTAGATATAATATCTTTTTTTGCACTTTTTTGCACAGTAAATCATCTTAGACTGCCAAGGTACAAACTGAAGAAGAGTAAGGTTTAGACAGTAATTCATCTTCAGGATAATTATGGGAAATTTGTCTACATCTGAATGACAAGAAAGAACTACTCATGTACTTTGGCTTAACATGTTTTTCCTTCTGAGATACTGAAATTCTACTATCAAATAACTTTTCTCTTCTTCAAGATTTAAATTTTTTTTTTTTTTTTTTTCTGACTGTGCCTTGGGGCATTTGAAATCTCAGTCCCCTGATCAGAGATCCAACCTGCATCCCCTGTACTGGGAAGCACATAGTCACTGCCAGGGAAATCCCTCTTCAAGATTTTTAAGCTAGATTTTTATAACTTAAAAAACAAGTTCTCATTCAGTAGTTTCAATTACTTCTACCCTTTTAAAATCTTGCTGACTACTATATTAGTAGCTATTATACTCTCTAGACTAAAAGTATTTTAATACATGTATCTGTTTGGAATACAAGATGACCTCACCTGCCTCCTGAGAAATCTGTATGCAAGTCAAGAAGCAACAGTTAAAACTGGATATGGGACAATCAAATCAGATCAGATCAGGCGCACAGTCGTGTCCGACTCTTTGCGACCCCATGAATCGCAGCACGCCAGGCCTCCCTGTCCATCACCAACTCCCGGAGTTCACTCAGACTCATGTCCATCGAGTCAGTGATGCCATCCAGCCATCTCAGCCTCTGTCATCCCCTTCTCCTCCTGCCCCCAATCCTTCCCAGCGTCAGAGTCTTTTCCAATGAGTCAACTCTTCGCATAGGTGGCCAAAGTACTGGAGTTTCAGCTTTAGCATCATTCCTTCCGAAGAAATCCCAGGGCTGATCTCCTTCAGAATGGACTGCTTGGATCTCCTTGCAGTCCAAGGGACTCTCAAGAGTCTTCTCCAACACCACAGTTCAAAAGCATCAATTCTTTGGTGCTCAGCCTTCTTCACAGTCCAACTCTCACATCCATACATGACCACAGGAAAAACCATAGCCTTGACTAGACGAACCTTTGTTAGCAA
>NW_011494830.1:3410490-3411341 GCF_000754665.1 Bison bison bison
AGGAAAAACCATAGCCTTGACTAGACGAACCTTTGTTAGCAAAGTAATGTCTCTGCTTTTGAATATGCTATCTAGGTTGGTCATAACTTTCCTTCCAAGGAGTAAGCGTCTTTTAATTTCATGGCTGCAGTCACCATGTGCAGTGATTTTGGAGCCCAGAAAAATAAAGTGTGACACTGTTTCCACTGTTTCCCCATCTATTTCCCATGAAGTGATGGGACCAGATGCCATGATCTTCGTTTTCTGAATGCTGAGCTTTAAGCCAACTTTTTGACTCTCCACTTTCACTTACATCAAGAGGCTTTTGAGTTCCTCTTCACTTTCTGCCATAAGGGTGGTGTCATCTGCATATCTGAGGTTATTGATATTTCTCCTGGCAATCTTGATTCCAGCTTGTGTTTCTTCCAGTCCAGCGTTTTTCATGATATACTCTGCATATAAGTTAAATAAACAGGGTGACAATATACAGCTTTGATGAACTCCTTTTCCTATTTGGAACCAGTCTGTTGTTCCATGTCCAGTTCTAACTGTTGCTTCCTGACCTGCATGCAAATTTCTCAAGAGGCAGATCAGGTGTTCTGGTATTCCCATCTCTTTCAGAATTTTCCACAGTTTATTGTGATCCACACAGTCAAAGGCTTTGGCATCGTCAATAAAGCAGAAATAGATGTTTTTCTGGAACTCTCTTGCTTTTTCTATGATCCAGTGGATGTTGGCAATTTGATCTCTGGTTCCTCTGCCTTTTCTAAAACCAGTGTGAACATCAGAAAGTTCACGGTTCACACATTGCTGAAGCCTGGCTTGGAGAATTTTGAGCATTACTTTACTAGCGTGTGAGATGAGTGCAATTG
>NW_011494830.1:3411441-3417348 GCF_000754665.1 Bison bison bison
CTAAGGCCCACTTGACTTCACATTCCAGGATATCTGGCTCTAGGTCAGTGATCACACCATCGTGATTATCTGGGTCATGAAGATCTTTTTTGTACAGTTCTTCTGTGTATTCTTGCCATCTCTTCTTAATATCTTCTGCTTCTGTTAGGTCCATACCATTTCTGTCCTTTTAGACTGGTTCCAAATCAGGAAAGGAGTAAATCAAGGCTGTATATTGTCACCCTGCTTATTTAACTTATATGCAGAGTACATGATGAGAAATGCTGGACTGGATGAAGCACAAAATGGAATCAAGATTGCTGGGAGAAATACCAATAAACTCTGATATGCAGATGACATCACCCTTATGGCAGAAAGTGAAGAAGAACTAAAGAGCCTCTTGATGAAAGTGAAAGAGGAGAGGGGAAAAGTTGGCTTAAAGCTCAACATTCAGAAAACGAAGATCATGGCATCCGGTCCCATTACTTCAAGGCAAATAGATGGGGAAACAGTGGAAACAGTGACAGACTTTATTTTTGGGGGCTCCAAAATCTCTGCATATGGTGACTGCAGCCATGAAATTAAAAGATGCTTGCTCCTTGGAAGAAAAGTTATGGCCAACCAGGACAGAATATTAAAAAGCATAGACGTTACTTTGCCAACAAAGTTCCGTCTAGTCAAAGCTATGGTTTTCCCAGTAGTCATGTATGGATGTGAGAGTTGGACTATAAAAATTGCTGAGAGCCAAAGAATTGATGCTTTTGAACTGTGGTGTTGAAGAAGACTCTTGAGAGTCCATGGACTGCAAGAGGAGATTCAACCAGTCCATCCTAAAGGAAATCAGTCCTGACTATTCATTGGAAGGACTGATGCTAAAGCTGAAACTCCAGTACTTTGGCCACCTGATGCGAAGGACTGACTCATTTGAAAACACCCTGATGCTGGGAAAGATTGAAGGCGGGAGGAAAAGGATGCGATAGAGGATGAGATGGTTGGATGGCATCACTGATGTGATGGACATGAGTTTGAGTAAACTCCAGGAGTTGGTGATGGTGAGGGAGGCCTGACGTGCTGTAGTCTATGGAGTCGCAAAGATTTGGACACTACTGAGCCATGGAACTGAACTGAATATGTATATCTGGGACTGACACTAATAAAGTCATGTTTTTTAGAGAAAACTATTAAAAAATTATAAACAATGTTTTGATATTTAAAAAATGACATGGTTAAATGATGATGATTTATGTTACCTATTGTGATTTGGGACTTCTGTATAGCTTAGATGGTAAAGAATCTGCCTGCAATGCAGGAGACCCTGCATTGAGTTGTGGGTCTGATCCCTGGATCAGGAAGATCCCCTGGCAAAGGGCATGGCAACCCTCTCCAGTAATCTTGCCTGGAGAATTCCATGGACAAAGGAGCCTGGCAGGCTACAGTCCATAGGGCTGCAAAGAGCTGAACACAACTAAGGGACTAGTACCCACATTGTGAGTTAGCATAGAACAAATCTAAAGTGTCAACCAAGTAGAATAACAAAATATCAGAGAACTCAATGGTTGAACTTCCTGATTTTTTTCCTAAGTTCTGAGCATGAATCAATAAATATTTATCAAGCAACACAGCATGTGTTAAGTTCTAAAGGTGATACATATTCATATAAGACGCAATTCATGCCATTGAGACGTATATTGAGAATCTCATGGACGCAGGAGCCTGGTGGGTTACAGTCTATGCAGTCACAAAGAGTTGGACACGACTGAAGCAACTTAGCAAGCCTGCCCAGAGAAAAGAGACACCTATTCAGCAAATGTTTATTTAGTTTCAGCACTATAGTTGGCACTCTATAGATGTAAAAATGAGTATGTCATAAAACATTTTCTCAAAAAGTTCACTCCTAGGTTATATGAATCAGTGTACTGTGACAGTACATTACAGTAGTCACTAAAAAAAATTTCCAAACCTTTTCTTTCTATAATAGTAAGACTGTTAACAGCATAATTGTTGGCTAATATATAATAAAAAATATTGAAATGTTTCTCTACCAGTCAGTAAATAAAATATTAAAACTATACTAAGCAGTAAATCTAATATACATTCTAAAATAATCTCATTGTTTCGAGTCATTCAAGAAAACTATTGAAAATTGTCTTCTTATTTTACATAGAATTGACATTAGAGATCTTGAATTTGGAAAAATGTTGGGCATAATTTTGAATATAATTGCTATCCGTTCAGCAGAGGCTGAAGGAGGATTTGGCATGATGAACAATATTGCTACTGTTAAGAAATCTTTTCCAGACTATGAGTTCTGCAAAGATGTTGCCCATTGGTGCCACTGAGGTGGGTAACAAGGCGTGGATATGGTTTCTGCATGGCAGTTGATTTCCTTGGTTGGGTGCTGAGGAGACAGAGGTGATTGCAGGGGCAGTTACTGCCCTGCTGCTCTAGACCTGTCCAGCATGCTGAGGTGGTACTGTTGTCACTGAGACCAGTCTCTGAGTCGGGTCATGTGGGAACCTGACATCTAGGTTCATCCCTGACCATGATGCCCAGGCAGGATGCCTAGGAGTGTTGATTATGGTTCCCCTACCCACACCACATCTTTTTATTTAGTCTCTTTGTTAATAAATCCTTTTTGAATTATCCTAATTTGAAAATGCCATCTATTTCCTGTTGGGAACCTGACTGATAATAAAAGCCATAACTCCCTGATAATGATGGTAAGTAACAACGATTAGTTCAGTAGTGGGCATGTCTCCAACAAGTGAATCCAGACAAGGAAGTTTCCAGTAGGGAGATTTTTTTTTTTTTTAATTTTATTTTTCCACTGGACATATGTATTTAAGCTTGGATCTCTTGAAATGCCTTTGCCACCACATGAAGCCTGAGAATGAAGCCAGTCCTTATAACCTGAAATGTACTATATGATACATGCATTTAGTAAGTGTACAATAAAGAAGCAATGATTATTCATACAAGTTTACCATAGTTCTGTCTGAGACTCAGGGACAGAGAAGCCCTTACACTGGAATTTAAATTTAAACTAAGCTTGAAGATCAAGTTCATTGGGTCAACAGATGGTTGGGGAGTATGCTGCAGAGAAGGGTTTTTGGGAGAAGAAATATCAGGAAGAATATGGTAGGAAAATAACTTGCATGGGTATTATAGTTGAGGCTGAAGAGTCAGACAGGATGTTAAACCTTCATATACCACAATCCTGCAGACCATGGAGAGCCACTGGAAAAAATGAAGCAGGACATTCAAAGAATAGAGGCCACAACAGGAGATCACTAGGTATTTTAGGTGACAGATAGTGAGTCTCTAGCCAAGGAATGAAACAGAAGGCTGGAAAGAGATAAATCCCTTTTTAACGTATGACAAAATGTGGCAGTTTATTTGGTTTGGGAGGAGGTGAAGCTTGAAGAAGAAGAAGGGTTAATGTTAGAGTGACTGCTGTGTTCTATGATGGGCAACCAGTTGAATGATGATGCTATAATACATGTGACAAGGAACACAGGAAAAGGAGGTCTAAGGGACATAGAAAAGGATAGGATCATGGTGAAAGTAATAGTTAAAACACACTGAGGCTAACATATGAGACAGCCTATATGAAGTTGTCTAGAGGCAGACCTGGATGGGAAATTTAATTTAAAATTCACACATTATTAGTTGAAATCCTTTGTGTCTATAAAATCACCAGGGATTGGTAAAGACAACATATTAAAGAATGAATGGAAGATGAAGAAAGGGAAAAAGTTAGTGTGAAGTAAGGAAAACATAAAATTTAGAAATTTATGAAAGGCAAAAAATATTTGAACACTCCAAGTTAAGAAATGTAATTTTTTTAACATAAAGATATTTTGATATATTTATGCAGCAAGGAAGGAAGCTAAAGCTCTCAGGCAAAGTAAAAAGTTTAACTGGCATTTGTTTATTATGTCTTTCCTTATTAGAATATAAGCTATATAAGAGGAGAGAGACTTTAATCCCTGGGCCTGGGACAAAATTTGTCTCATAGAGTTGCTCTAAAAATATTTGATGAATGAAAAATGAGTGAATGAATGGAAAATACTCTGTGTTAATTGAGAGCGAGGAAAAGCATGCACTCTTGCACAATGCTGATATAAACTGGTCCAACCCCATGTAGGCAAGATGGAAATAATCTTTAATATAATCATTCTAAAAATTTATCCTGAGATAAATAATAAATATCTAAGAATTTTCCATCTGTGAGAAGTAAATATGTGCATCAATACAGATAAATTATGTACATCTTTAAGTGAACACAGAAGCTGTTTATATTCTGATATGAAAAGGTTTCCAAAACATATTTTAAGGTCACAAACCAGAGTGTAGAAAAGTAAGGATAGTATGTTACTATTTCTGTAACATAAAGAACATTTATGAACACACTTGCTTATTTGTACATAGAATAACTCTGGAAGGATACACGAGCAACTGGTAACTGCTGTAATGAAAACAGAAGTATTTTCTCCTTTAACTATTGCTGAAGATTGAAATAGAAACTACAATTGTTGATAGCCCCAAACAGTGGTCATCCACAAATTTCTTTGTGATCGGTGACACTCCCACAGCTTAGAAGAAAACAACAGAGAGAATCTATCCTTTAGTCTGTTACTTTGTTTGTTATCAAGTACTTAGGTATTGGCACTATGTAGAGACATCCTTCAGAACCCATGTGCTATCTTTCTTATTCAAATACTTACATAATCTGTACACTATCGAACATGTCTTTGCCCCAATATTTTTGAAGGAAATACAAAAACCGATGGTGACAACTGTGGTTGTCTTCAGGGAATACAAATGTATGTCTAGTGAAACAGGGTTTGGAAAGAGATTCTAAAATTTTTATTTATTCTTAAATATTTATTACCTGTTTTATAAAAGAATATGATAAAAAACTAAACAATCTAAAAACAAATTTATTGAGCACATTAGCTTGTGTCAAATACTTTCCTAAGTACTTTGTCTGTGTGGTGTTATTTGAGACCAGGAGGAATGAGATAAACGAAAGGGAAAAGTCTGTAGCTAGTGAACATGTGAGCTTGTATGTATTGGGGGAGGGGGTGGAAATGGCAGAGACTTGGAGGTTTTCATGTGTTATAGATTCTGTTTTTTCTTTGAATAAGAGACTGTCATCTGTTGAGTGGGAGGAGGCAGGGATCATGAAGACTAAGATGAACATTTGGCATAGTTGCTATAGAGAATAGGAACGGAGGTGATCAAAGGCAGATAAAAGAATTTTGTGTATTGTTTAAAGTTGCATAGGCATCAATCTTTATTGCAGTGCTATTTTTCTTCAGAAATGCTCAGTGGCTCTGGTATAAGAGTGGGAAATGAACATTTTTAGATTATATATCCTGTTGTGAGAGAATGATAAAGTAGCAAGGGAGCAAGGAGTTGGGAATACTAGGTAGAAAAGTTCTTGTTTAGTTGCTTCAGTTGTGTCCCACTCTTGGAGACTCCAAGGACTGAAGCCAACAGGCTTCTCTGTCCGTGGAATTCCCCAGGCAAGAATATTACTGCTAAGTCGCTTCAATCGTGTCCGACTCTGTGCGACCCCATAGACAGCAGTCCACCAGGCTCCCCTGTCCCTGGGATTCTCCAGGCAAGAACACTGGAGTGGGTTGCCATTTCCTTCTTCAATGCATGAAAGTGAAAAGTGAAAGTGAAGTCGCTCAGTCATGTCCAACTCTTAGCGACCCCATGGACTGCAGCCTACCAGGCTCCTCCGTCCATGGGATTTTCCAGGCAAGAGTACTGGAGTGGGGTGCCACTGCCTTCTCCAAAGAATATTACAGTGGTTGCCATTTCCTTCCCCAGAGGATGCTCCCAAACCAGGAATCAAACCCAGGTCTCCTGCATTGCAAGTGGGTTCTTTACCACTGAACTACCAGGGAAGCCCTT
>NW_011494830.1:3417448-3423974 GCF_000754665.1 Bison bison bison
GCCACCAGGGAAGCCCTTAGGAGAAAAATAGCTAAAATCAAATGCTAAATGAAGACACCAAAACGGAACTTCAATCCTCCCATAGCCTATGGCTTCTGTTGCTCAGCACACAGTCCCAGAAGGCAGGCTTGCATAAATTCTTTCAGAAAGGCTCCAGCTAGCTCTGAGGGGCCCTCACCCACTAGGGGAAACAGCTGCAAACATCCTGCACATCTCTAGCTTTTCCTCCAGCTCACGGATTCTCCGGTGCCACCCCAGTTCAGCAGCAGCAGCTGGGAACCTTTTGAAATGCAAATTTTTGTTCCTTCCCTGACACTGAATCAGAAACTTTGTGAGTAAAGCCCAAGGATAGTGCATTAATAAACCCTGGGGAGAATTCTGGTGCTAACAAACCTCCGGAGGATTCTGGTACAGGTTCAAGTAAGCCCAGCTGCTTTAGCCTGAGACAAGCACTTGGTTAAATATAATAATTCTATCGCTTCCTTCAAGTCTGCGCAAAATTCCTACTACTCGACTTAATATTTCAACCCACTTTACCTCTCTTCCTCTTTATGGTACTCCCCCTCATCTTCCTGCTGCTAAGTCACTTCAGTCGTGTCCGACTCTGTGCGACCCCATAGATGGCAGCCCACCAGGCTTCCCCGTTCCTGGGATTCTCCAGGCAAGAACACTGGAGTGGGTTGCCATTTCCTCATCTTCCTAACCTGCTGTAATTTTTCTTTTGTTCCTTATCAATTATAATCTTCAATATTATATACTTGTTATGAAAGTTTTTGTCTATCTCTACCCACAAGGATGTAATTGAGTGTGGGCATCTTTGTTTTGTCCATTAATATATTCCAAGTTCCCAGAACAAGTGCCTGATGTCTAACAGTACAGTTTAGTTCAGGCGCTCAGGCATGTCCTAATCTTTGCAACCCCAGGGACTGCAGTATGCCAGGTTTCCCTTTCCCTGTCCATCACCAACTCCCGGAGGTTGCTCAAACTCATGTCCATCGAGTTGATGATGCCATCCAACCATCTCATCCTCTGTCGTCCCCTTCTCCTCCTGCGTTCAATCTTTCCCAACATCAGGGTCTTTTTCCAATGAGTCAGTTCTTCGCATCAGGTGGCCAAAGTACTGGAGCTTCAGCTTCAGCATCAGTCCTTCCAATGAATATTCAGGACTGATTTCTTTTAGGATGGACTGGTTTGAACTCCCTGCAGTCCAAAGATGCTCAAGAGTCTTCTCCAACATCACAGTTCAAAAGCATCAATTCTTAGGAACTCTACTTCTTTATGGTCCAGCTCTCCATACATGACTACTGGAAAAACCATAGCTTTGATTAGACAGACCTTTATCGACAAACTAATATCTCTGCTTTTTAATATACTGTCTAAGTTTGTCTTAGCTTTTCTTCCAAAGAGAAAGCATCTTTTAATTTCATGGCTGCAGTCACCATCTGCAGTGATTTTGGAGCTGAAAAAAATAAAGTCTGTCACTGTTTCCACTGTTTCCCCATTTATCTGTCATGAAGTGATGGGACCAGATGCCATGATCTTAGCTTTCTGATTGTTGAGTATTAAGCCAACTTTTCACTCTCCTCTTTCACATCAAGAGGCTCTTTAGTTCCTCTTTGCTTTCTACCATAAGGGTGGTGGTCATCCGTATATCTGAGGTTAGTCATATTTCTCCCAGTAAACTTGATTCCAGCCTGTGCTTCATCCATCCTGGCATTTCGCATGATGTAGTCTGGATATAAGTTAAATGAGCAGGGAGACATATACAGCCTTGACGTACTCCTTTCCCAATTTGGAACCAGTCCGTTGTTCCATGTCCGGTTCTAACTGTTGCTTCTTAACCTGCATACAGGTTTCTCAGGAGGCAAGCAAGATGGTCTGATATTCCCATCTCTTTAAGAATGTTTGTTGTGATCCACACAGTCAAAGGCTTTGGCGTAGTCAATAAAACAAGAGTAGATGATTTTCTGGAATTCTCCTGCTTTTTCTATGTTCCAGTGGATGTTGGCAATTTGATGTCTGGTTCCCTTGCCTTTTCTAAATCAGCTTGAACATCTGGAAGTTGTCGGCTTATGCACTGTTGAAGCCTAGCTTGGAGAATTTTGAGCACTGCTTTGCTACCGTGTGAGATGAGTGCAACTGTGCGATAGTTTGAACATTCTTTGGTATTGTCTTTCTTTGGGACTGGAATGAAAACTGACCTTTTCCAGTCCAGTGGCCACTGCTGAGTTTTCCAAACTTGCTGGCATATTGAGTGCAGCACTTTCACACCATCATCTTTTAGGATTTGAAACAGCTCAGCTGGAATTCCATCACCTCCATTAGCTTTGTTCGTAGTGATGCTTCCTAAGGCTCACTTGACTTTATATTACAGGATGTCTGGCTCTCAGTGAGTGATCACACCATCATGGCCACCTGGGTCATGAAGATCTTTTTTGTATAGTCTTCTGTGTGTTTTTGCCACCTCTTCTTAATATCTTCTGCTTCTGTTAGGTCCATACCATTTTTGTCCTTTATTGAGCCCATCTTTGCCTGAAATGGTCCTTTGGTATCTCTAATTTTCTTGATGAGATCTCTAGTCTTTCCTACTCTGTTGTTTTCCTCTATTTCTTTGCACTGATCAATGAGGAAGTCTTTCTTATCTCTCCTTGCTAGTCTTTGGAACTCTGCATTCAGATGGCTGTATCTTTCCTTTTCTCCTTTGCCTTTCAGTTCTTTTCTCAGCTATTGTACAGCCCCCTCAGACAACCATTTAGGCTTTTTAAATTTCTTTTTCTTGGGATGGCTTTGATCACTGCCTCCTGCACAATGTCGTGAACCTCCATCCATAGTTCTCCAGGCACTCTGTCTGTCAGATCTAATCCCTTGAATGTGCTTGTCACTTTGACTGTATAATCGTTAAAGGATTTGATTTAGGTCATACCTGAATGCCCCGTGGTTTTCCTTACTTTCTTCAATTTAAGTCTGAATTTTGCAATAAGGAGTTCATGATCTGAGCCACAGTCAGCTCCTGGTCTTGTTTTTGCTGACTGTATAGAGCTTCTCTATCTTTGGCGGCAAAGAATATAATCACTCTTATTTCAGTATTGACCATCTGGTGATGTCCATGTGTAGAGTTGTCTCTTGTGTTGCTGGAAGAGGGTTGTTTGCTATGATCAGTGCGTTCTATTGGCAAAACTCTGTTAGCCTGCACACCAGGCTTCCCTGTCCTTCATCATCTTCCAGAGCTTGCTCAAACTCAGTCCATTGAGTTTGTGATGCTATCCAACCAGCTCATCCTCTGTCATCCCCTTCTCCTGCCCTCAAGCTTTCCCAGGATCAGGGTCTTTTCCAGTGAGTCAGCTCTTCACATCAGGTGGCCAAAGTATTGTAGCTTGAACTTCAGCAGCATGCATCCTTTCAATGAATATTCAGGGTTGATTTCCTTTAGGATTGACTGGTTTGATCTTCTTGCTATACAAGAGACTCTCAAGAGTTTTCTCCAGCACCACAATTTGAAAGCATCAGTTCTTCAGCATTCAGTCTTCTTATGGTCCAATTCTCACATTCATACATGACTACTGGAAAAACCATAGCTTTCACTACATGGACCTTTGTTGCCAAAGTGATGTCTCTGCTTTTTAATATACTGGCTAGATTTGTCATAGAAATCAGAATGTTTAATTTTTGTTACATGGTCTTCTTGCTTGGCTTTTACAGTTCTTTATGTTGAGACACAGTGAGCATTTAAAAGCATGACTAGATAATTTTATTCTGCTCTTCAGAATTCAATGACTTTTCATCATACTTACAATAAATTATTGGAGAAGGCAAAGGCACCCCACTCCGGTACTCTTGCCTGGAAAATCCCATGGACGGAGGAGCCTGGTAGGCTGCAGTCTATGGGGTCGCTAAGAGTCAGATAGTTTTGCTACTTCTTAAATTCAAACTCCCTTCTAAATTAGGGCCTTTGCACTGGCTGATCCCTTTGCTTGGAAGATTCTCTCCTAGAGAACTTGCTCTTGTTTTCATTAAAGTTTCAGACTCTATCATACTATTTTTCTTCATAGTATTTATCACTACTGGAAATTCTTATATTTCCTGCTTGTATGTGATGTTTCCCCCACTAGAATTCAAGGTTCATAAAGTAAGGATCTAGACTTTTTGAGTCAATGTGGTAACTTCAGCACCAGGAACAATATCTAATATGTAAGTGTTCAATAAATACTTTGACATTTTATTGCATGCTTCCCAGGTGCCAGGCTGTATATCAGTAGCACAATTTTAATTAAAAATTTAGTCTCTGCCCTTAAGAAACTTCCAGAGTATGAAAAACAAGAAAAAGAGCCAAATTTTCATAGTTGTAAGCATTATATAAGAGCAAAGTGTAAGAGCTTCTATGGGCTATACAGTAGGTCCTTGTTTACCTGTTTTATATATAGTAATTTGTATATGTCAATCCCAAACTTCATTACTTGTACTGTTTATAGGAGTTTTCAACATCGATAAATTATGTAGATAATCTGAAAGCAAACTTCACAAAATAATAAAATGTATAGGCGTTATTGTATTTGAAAGGTTTCCTAAGCCCTGTCAAATCAGAGTCATCATTTTATGAGTTTTAAAAAGCACTAACAGGCCCTGCGAAATCAAGTCCGTGCATCCTAGAGTCCCTGCGTCTCGCCCTTACCTTACCCACGCAGCTTTCAGTCATGGCCTGCGTCTGCAAGGCACACGTCGGAAAGCCCGCCCCGGAATTCCAGGCCACCGCGGTGGTGGATGGTGCCTTCAAGGAGGTGAAACTTTCCAACTACAAAGGGAAGTACGTGGTCCTCTTTTTCTACCCGCTGGACTTTACCTTTGTGTGCCCCACGGAGATCGTAGCTTTCAGCGACCGTGCTGCGGAGTTCCACAAGCTGAACTGCGAGGTGCTGGGCGTCTCGGTCGACTCTCAGTTCACCCACCTGTCTTGGATCAACACTCCCAGGAAAGAGGGAGGCTTGGGCCCGCTGAACATTCTCCTGCTGGCTGATGTAACCAGAAAGTTGTCCAGTGATTATGGCGTGCTGAAGGAAGATGAGGGGATCGCCTACAGGGGCCTCTTTGTCATCGACGGCAAGTGTGTCCTTCACCAGGTCACCATCAATGACTTGCCTGTGGGACGCTCTGTGGATGAGGCTCTGAGGCTGGTCCAGGCTTTCCAGTACACAGATGAGCACGGGGAAGTCTGCCCCGCAGGCTGGACACCAGGCAGTGACACAATCAAGCCCAATGTGGACGACAGCAAGGAATATTTCTCCAAACACAACTAGGCTGGCAGATGGTGGCAAGCCTGGGCTCTTGGCCCACCTCTGTGCCCCTACCTATGTGTCCTGTACTGACCCAGGAAATGCCAGACCTGCTCCTTCAGTCTCCACAGTCCATGACCACAGAGGGTTAGGCCAAGTCCTTCTCAAGCTCCCAGCTGCGAGCTGGTGAATGGTGACCCCCTCCTTGGAGCCCACATAACTGGGAACAGGCCTATAGGTGACTAATAAAGTATTAGGGACAGATCTAAAAAAATAAATAAATAAAAATAAAAAAAATAAAAAGCACTAACATAATCTAATTAATCAATAACTATTTATTTTATTCTTAGTAACTGATGAAATTGTTTTTTTGCCATTTGGGTTGAGTCAGTTGAGTCATCAACTTAAAATTAAGGCATTTACCACTTTTTGTCAGATGTCACTTGTCAATACAATGATAAAATTACATTGCAAAAGATGTCCATGTGACAGACAATTATTTTTCTATCAAAGCTTAAGTTTAACATGCAGTAGAAATCAAACACCATATTTAGCAATCAATCTTCTCCTTTAGAAGGAAAGAGCTCACAAAAGTGGAAGAAAGATTGATTTAGGAGTTAATTATGCAACAGTTCTGATAACTCTCTTGGTGTTCTACTCTGTTTAGGAAAGGGAAAGACATAATATGAAGTCCCTAAAAGGTATTTTAGTAAAGAAGGTGTAAGGTCATCTGAGATGCAGAGGAACTAACAGGGCTTTAACCTGGGTAGGGAAAGACTTAAGTCATTAACCTTTTGGCACTAACTTTAATAACAACTCATGGACACATGGATATTCACAACTCATGGACACATGGATATTCGTTGCTTTGATCTCTCCTGGCTGATTTTCTATTGCACAAGTCATCTAAAATAACTGTTTTGTCAGTATAGTCCTTGACATTTGTGTTAATTCTGTGCTTGTCATATCCTCAAAATGCTTGCTTTTCTTATATTACTCATAGGGAATGTTGCCACTTATTCTCCTAAAGATAGCATTATTATCTGGTATGCTTAGAATATGTCTATTGACTTTACTTTTAAGAAGGCAGCACATGATCAAAATGTGTTTTTATCTTATACAGAAGGTCCAGAATGAAATGGCAGCCTCTCCTAAGTCTTCCTTTGGTTTTGTAAGATCCAGTTCAATCTTACCATTTTCACTCTCCTATGTAATGATTTGACATTACTCCTTTGGGCTGAAGTTCATTTTATATATAT
>NW_011494830.1:3424074-3437096 GCF_000754665.1 Bison bison bison
TATATATATTTATATATATATATGAACAAATAAGTGAATAGTTCCAAAAATAATAGGAAATATCTATTAAACAGCTTTTGGAACATCTTTTTAAAGATCATATAATGTAGCATATTATTTGCATAGAAACAGATGCCACTAATTCAAAGAGTTTGTGCAAATTCATGTTAACTGGAGTAATCTTAATTTATGAAGGACATGTCCATTTACTAAAAAAAAAAAAGAAAGAAATTGAAATAAGCCAGCTTAATGAAAGGGGACCATTAGTACAAGTGACTTTATTCCACATGAGGGCTACTCAGGAAAATGGAGAGCAATGTGGAAAGGAGATTCTCTTACTTTTTTTCCAGATTTAAGTAGTCTGTCACATCGGCATTTTTCTTTGCTCTTTCCTGTCTCTGCTTGCATGTCAACCAACATGAGATCCTGGCTACAGTGCTGGATAACCTTTTCATACAAGTCCTGCTTCACCCAGCAGTTAATGGACTCAGTATCTCCCTGCCCTATTGATAAATTCTGAGGACTTTGAATCAATTTCAGAGCAAGGTGTTTGGGTGACTAAGTTGCCAGAACTGGCACCAGATCCTTGCTGAAAATCCACTAATCCCCACCTCTATTGAAAGTGAAAATGAGCGTCACTCATTTGTGTCTGACTCTTTGCGACTCCATGGACTATAAGTTCAGTTCAGTTTACTCGCTCAGTCGTGTCCGACTCTTCGAGACCCCATGGACCACAGCACGCCAGGCCTCGCAGTACATCACCAACTCCCAGCCTCTACTCAATCTCATCTCCATTGAGTCACTGATGCCATCTAACCATCTCATCCTCTGTTATCACCTTCTTCTCCCACCTTCAATCTTTCCCAGGATCAGGTCTTTTCAACTGAGTCACGTCTTCCCATCAGGTGGCCAAAGTATTGGAGTTGCAGCTTCAACATCAGTCCTTCCAATGAACACTCAGGACTGATCTCCTTTAGGATGGACTGGTTGGATCTCCTTGCAGTCCAAGGGACTCTCAAGAGTCTTCTCCAACACCACAGTTCAAAAGCATCAATTCTTCGGCACTCAGCTTTCTTTATACTCCAACTGTATAGTCCAAACGTGACTACTGAAAAAACGATAGCATTGACGAGACTGACCGTTGTTGGCAAAGTAATGTCTCTGCTTTTGAATATGCTGTCTAGGTGGGTCATACCTTTCCTCCCATGATTAAGCGTCTTTTAATTTCATGGCTGCAATCACCATCTGCAGTGATTTTGGAGCCCCCCAAAATAAAGTCAGCCACTGTTTTCACTGTTTCCCTATCTATTTGCCATAAACTGATGGGACCGGATGCCATGATCTTAGTTTTCTGAATGTTGAGCCTTAAGCCAACTTTTTCCCTCTCCTCTTTCACTTTCATCGAAAGGCTCTTTAGTTCTTCTTCACTTTCTGCTATAAGGGTGGTGTCATCTGCATATCTGAGATATTGATATTTCTCCCAGCAATCTTGATTGCAGCTTGTGCTTCAGCATTTCTCATGATGTACTCTGCATATAAGTTAAATAAGCAGGGTGACAATATACAGCCTTGACTTACTCCTTTTCCTATTTGGAACTGATCTCTTGTTCCATGTCCAGTTCTAACTGTTGCTTCTTGATCTGCATATAGACTTCTCAAGAATTATGTCAGATGGTCTGGTACTCCCATCTCTTGAAGAATTTTCCACAGTTTATTGATATCCACACAGTTAAAGGCTTTGGCATAGTCAATAAAGCAGAAATATTTGTTTTACTGGAACTCTCTTGCTTTTTGGATGATCCAGCAGATGTTGGCAATTTGATCTCTGGTTCTTCTGCCATTTCTAAAACCAGCTTGAGCATCTGGAAATTCATGGTTCACGTATTGCTGAAGCCTTGGTTGGAGAATATTGAGCATTACTTTACTAGCGTGTGAGATGAGTGCAATTGTGCAGTAGTTTGAGCATTCTTTGGCATTGCCTTTCTTTGGGATTGGAATGAAAACGGACATTTTCCAGTCCTGTGGCCACTGCTGGGTTTTCCAAAATTGCTGGCATATTGAGTGAAGCACTTTCACAGCATCATCTTTCAGGATTTGAAATAGCTCAACTGGAATTCCATCACCTCCACTAGCTTTGTTCGTAGTGATGCTTACTAAGGCCCACTTGACTTTATAGTCCAGGATGTCTGGCTCTAGGTGAGTAATCACACCATCGCAATTATCTGGGTTGTGAAGATCTTTTTTGTACAGTGCTTCTGTGTATTCTTGCCACCTCTTATTAATATCTTCTGCTTCTGTTAGGTCCATACCTTTTCAGTCCTTTATTGAGCTCATTTTTGCATGAAATATTCCCTTGGTATCTCTAATTTTCTTGAAGAAATCTCTGGTCTTTCCCACTCTATTGTTTTCCTCTATTTCTTTGATCACTGAGGAAGCCTTTCTTACCTCTCCTTACTATTCTTTGGAGCTCTGCATTCAAATGGGTATATCTTTCCTTTTCTCCTTTGCTTTTCACTTCTCTTCTTTTCACAGCTATTTGTAAAGCCTCCTCAGACAGCCATTTTGCTTTTTTGCATTTCTTTTTCTTGGGGATGGTCTTGACCTCTGTCTCTTGTACAAAGTTATGAACCTCCGTCCATAGTTCATCAGGCACTCTGTCTATCAGATCTAGTCCCTTAAATCTATTTCTCACTTCCACTGTATAATTGTAAGGGATTTGATTTGGGTCATATCTGAATGGGTGAGAGTTGGACTGTGAAGAAAGCTGAGCGCCAAAGAATTGATGCTTTTGAACTGTGGTGTTGGAGAAGACTCTTGAGGGTCCCTTGGACTGCAAGGAGATCCAACCAGTCCATCCTGAGGGAGATCACCCCTGGGTGTCCTTTGGAAGGAATGATGCTAAAGCTGAAACTCCAGTACTTTGGCCACCTCATGTGAAGAGTTGACTCATTGGAAAAGACTCTGATGCTGAGAGGGATTAGGGGCAGGAGGAGAAGGGGACGACAGAGGATGAGATGGCTGGATGGCATCACTGACTCGATGGACATGAGTCTGAATGAACTCCGGGAGTTGGTGATGGACAGGGAGGCCTGGCGTGCTGTGATTCATGGGGTCACAAAGAGTCGGACATGACTGAGCGACTGAACTGAACTGAACTGAATGGTCTAGTGGTTTTCCTTCCTTTCTTCAATTTAAGTCTGAAATAACGATGGACTACAGTGTATGGAATGTGGCCAGAATACTGGCATGGGTAGTCGTTTGCTTCTCCGGGGGATCTTCCCAACTCAGGGTTTGAACCCATGTCTCCCGTCTCTCTTTACCAGCTGAGCCACCAGGGAAGCCCTCTATCAGGAGTTAACATAAATCTTTATCCTAGTCCCAAAGTCCAGAGATAAGAAGGGAAGATAGAGGAAGAGAAAAACGAAAGCCAGAGAGAACTAGATGGAACTAAATTGGTGAAAAATATAACCTCCAAGAGACACAGGGTCTCATTATTCACTGATTTTATCACATTAGTGCTTTAATGACACACCCACAGAAGTTATGACTGGAAGTCAAGGACCAAAAACGGGTAACAAGAGAGTGCCACCCCACTCCCCTGGAAAGCCTTGGCCCTTCCCCAGTAGACTAAAGCCTATGTCTCCTATCTTCCCTTCATTAGCCCTATCTCTGTCTTCACTCTTTTAAAATCAAATTCCTCTTGCTATGTGGGCCAGAAGTTAATGTGTGAACTAAGCTATGGCTTCTCCACTCTTTGGCCATTAAGTAAAGCTTGCACTGCACTGATCTCAGCTTTGATTTTGTTATTTGGCTACAGAAACCTTAAAGTAAAAACATCTTTTTCTTCTGAGGTGGTGGACCTTGGCTAAGGCTAGGGGCTGAGCCAAGGTCAATATAACATAGTCAATAATCCTGAAGAATTATATATTACTCCATGTTAATGATATTTGCTGATATGTTTATGTCAGGATAAAGAAATGACATCAGAACTTTAGGAGTGACTTTGATCTGAGGTACACTCAGTTGAAGATGAGTGAATTGTGTATGTGTAAGAAATATCAATATACTGCATTTTTATACTCTCATGAAAGTGAAAATTGTTAGTCACGCAGTCGTGTCTAACTCTTCGTGATCCCATGAACTGTAGCCCCTCAGGCTCCTCCCTCCATGGAATTTTCCAGACAAGAATACTGGAGTGCATTGCCATTTGCTTCTCCAAGGGTCTTCCTGACCCAGGGATCCAACCCGGTTCTCCCACACTGCAGGCAGATTCTTTACCATCTGAGCCATCAGAGAAGCCCTTTATACTCTAATAGTTGTGGACAATTTTATGGCATATTAATTCCTACTTGTTATTAGAAGATCCTTGAAAGAGACTGAATACCTGGGCATTCTTCTTAGGCAGGGTGAAAACTAGATTAGATGAGTGTACCTGATGGGTGTATTTTGGGCAAGTGGTACAGATGCTGCTCCAATCTTTTTGAAATGTAGTTAATTTTTCCTTTCTAGGTCACCTTGTATTTGTAGGACTGTATCAAGGCAGTTCCAGAGGAAATAACTCTAATTAAATGGCTTTTTTATAGTGCCTGGCGTTTTGCCTGCCCTTCCTCTTGCTTCTTTCAAAAAAAATTAGTCTACTGATAAATCTTCAAGCAGAAGTGGGTAAGTTAGTAGAAGTTCTACTGTACAGTCTGTTTTAGGGGGAAAGAACCTCAAAGGGCTTGTGTGGGTTTTGGGGGGAAAGAAATTGGTTTGAGTTTTGGATCCTGCTGCAAAGAGGAAAAGGAAGGCCCAGAAACTGGCCTGGACTGGAGAAAGGTCATTTCACTAAGCAGAAGAAAGATGCATTTAATTCCTTAGTATTAATCTCTGGATGTTTAAGGAGCTTCTGGAAGTGAAAGTGTTAGTCACTCAGTCGTGTCCAAATCTTTGGGACCCCATGGACTGTAGCTCACCCAGGCTCCTCTGTCCAAGGAATTCTCCAGGCAAGAATACTGCAGTGGGTTGCCATTCCATTCTGCAGGGGATCTTCCCAACCCAGGGATTGAACCCAGGTCTCCTGCACTGCAGGCAGATTCTTTACCATCTGAGCCACTAGGGAAGCCCATACCAAGCCCATACATGAGGTCCTATCAAGTATGAAGTCCAGTGCTCTGATCTATGAAAAAGAACTAATTGCTTTCAAAGAGTTTACAACTCAGCTGGAATAAAACAGCACACATATTGCTAGATAGGTTTGGATAAGATAGACCATGAGTTTATATGGGATTAAGATCACAACAAACTGCGGAAAATGCTTAAAGAGATGGGAATACCAGATCACCTTACCTGCCTCCTGAGAAATCTGTATGCAGATCAAGAAGCAACCAGACATGGAACAATGGATTGATTCCAAATTGGGAAAGGAGTATGACAAGAACGTATATTGTCACCCAGCTTATTTAACTTATATACAGAGCACATCATGAGAAACCCTGGGCTGGATGAAACACAAGCTGGAATTAAGACTGCTGGGAGAAATATCAATGACCTCAGATATGCAGATGACACCACCCTTATTGCAGAAAGCAAAGAGGAACTAACAGCCTCTTGATGAAAGTGAAAGAGGAGAGTGAAAAAGCGGACTTAAAACTCAACATTCAAAAAAACTAAGATCATGGCATCCAGTCCCATCACTTCATGGTAAATAGATGAGGAAACAATGGAAACAGTGACAGACTTTATTTCCTTGGGCTCCAAAATCACTGGAGACAGTGACTGCAGCTATGAAATTAAAAGACACTTGCTCCTTGGAAGGAAAGGTATGACCCACCTAAACAGCATATTAAAAAGCAGACATTACTTTGTCAACAAAGGTTCATCTAGTCTAAGCTATGGTTTTTCCAGTAGTCATGTATGGATGTGAGAGTTGGACCATAAAGCAGAGTGCTGAAGAACTGATGTTTTTGAACTGTGAACTCTTGAGAGTCCCTTGGACAGCAAGGAGATCAAACCAGTCAATCCTAAAGGACATCAGTCCTGAATATTCATTGGAAGGACTGATGCTGAAGCTGAAGCTCCAATACTTTGGCTACCTGATGAGAAGAACTAACTCATTGGGAAAAGACACTGATGTTGGGAAAGACTGAAGGCAGGAGAAGAAGGGGACAACAGAGGATGAGATGGTTGGATGGCATCACAGACTCGATGGACATGAGTCTGAGCAAACTCCAGGGGTTGGTGAAGGATAGGGAAGCCTGGCGTGCTGCAGTTCTTAGGGTCACAAAGAGTTGAACACAACTGAGTGACTGAACAGAACTAAAGATCTCTGGTCCTGAGATGCAAGCATAGATACTTTCTCCTGAAACCTTTCAACATAATGGATTTTGAGGAGTCACAAGCCAGAAATTGTTACAAAACTGAAATACAAAATTACAGATTTTCTGTACAGGAACTGATGTTGCAGGTTAATACTTTAAGGCCAACAGACATATCAAGAGAGGCAGTTGCAAGGTTTGCACCTTACAGGTGAAAGGTGAGAGTGTTGTAGTGTCACAGTGGAGTATGATACACAACCAGTGGCTCATTGTTTTCCTCTCTGTAGGCTTCATTTTAAGGACAAATAAGATCTAGTGAGCTCATCTCTGGGTTTCTTAAGTTCATCATATTTAGGTAATTTGGAAGATCAGGACAACCCAGAACCTCCTTCCTACCTAATATTCTTGTATATTATAAGAAGCTTTCCTAGAGACAGTCGTAGCAGAAACTTTTTCTATAATGTGATACTTTTCCATAAATGTAGTATAACTTTCTGACTATTGTCCGAGTGCAAAATTTATTGAGGAGTCACTGCATGTTAGTTCTATACACATTCCAAATGTTTGAAGCAAATTAAAATTTTCTTAACTGTGGTGGATTCTTCTTCTTTTTTTTTTTTTTAATGTCTGAGCCACCAGGGAAGCCTGCAAATTTGCCTTATCTATTAAATAATCAGGTATGAAAAATAAATCCAGAAAACAAGGATGTCTCAAAGGATAAGAAGACCAATAATTCACACTTGGTAGATTTATTTGGTTTGAAAGTTTAAATGTGTTACAACCTTTGCCAGTAGTAGTCTTAGTACTATTTTTTCCTATTTGTTAAAAAGTTCAGTAAAATATCATTGTTTCAATCAGAGTATAAAATCACTGTTTTAATTAACTTTGAGGAAATTACTGAAAAGTACAAAGTAACATAATTTTTGATCTATCAGGAATTTGTGAAGAAAGTAAAAAAAACAAGCTGGTTTTTGGTGTTATTAAAGTGACTATTTATTGCATGAAATGTTAAACTGAAGTATTAAAGAGAGAATATTTGGTTTGATGGTGGAGTGAGGAGTTATTTGCATTTAAGAACTATCTGGAAGCAATCTAATTTTAATTATTTGTAAATGCTTGTTCCAAGTAAGAGCAAAGCAAAGTGTCACTTGTATTCTCTTTTTCTGTTTTTTTCCTCATTAGTTACATACTACAGAGATATAAATCTGAGAAGTATTGAATATAACGAAATAAGATGCCAATCAATGCAATTAACATAACTGTTTTTGAAAGAATCTGATTATTTCATATATTTAAATATGAAAGAAAAAATCTATTATGTTTGTAATGAATTAATTCATAATACAGATATTCATTTAGCTTACTTTATTTTTAGAAATAGCTCTCTGACAGTACAATTCTCCTACGTTGACTTAAGTATAATTAAGTTCATGCTTCCTCTTTGCATAAGAATTTCTCATTTGTCTTATCTTTAGTTTTATGATGAAGGAATGTTATATTTATCAAATAAAAGCTGTTTTGGAGTGTGTGAGTTAAAAAATCTGCATTTTAAAATAGCTTTTGTGGCTGTTTCTCACACTATCAATCTCTATTTCCCAAAGCAGTTTCTGCAAAATTTAATTAAGATTTCCTTTTTTTCCATTTTAGTCTCCTTAAATACTGCTGTCCTAAATACTTGCCAAACTAACAATTCTGAATTCCTATTCAGATCTTGTCTGTATTATCTGTTTGCAAAAAATTGAAATTCTCTTTTTCATTGTGGTATGTCAGTATTTGAAAGCTAAAAAATGCTTTTCATCATTTGTAGTCTCTGTGTGCTTTGTTTGATGCTATTTAGATATTTAGCACATTTAGGTTGCCAGACAGACTTAACAAACAAGAAAGCAGAGAATATTCAGTTAAATTTGAATATTAAACAATGAATATTTTTAGTACATCTGGAATGCTTATATTGACAAAAATATTGTTTACCTGAAATTCAAATTTAACTTGGTGTCTTTTACTTTATCTGGCAACCTTAACACACTTCATATTTCATAGGATTTGTGTAAACATTCAATTTCTTTTTAGATCCTATTTCTTCTCTTTTATACTATCTTCATTATTTCCCATTTTTCAGATTACAAAATGAGAAAGAGTGAATTCAGTTCCATAATTGTTGCATACAGAGAAGCTGTCTTGCTGGGTAAGATACTAAATACTATGCTTGTAGTCAATACATTAAAATTATTAGAAAAAAATCAAAAGCACAAGTTGTAATAACCCTGACGACATTTTCAACTCTGAATCTCTAGTCTAACTTTTCATTTCAGAATTTACTTTTAACCTCTCCCTCTCACCCCCACCTCCCATTTGCAAACACACACACAGCTTTTAGGCTTCCTCTCTTGATCAGATTTGGCTGGGATGGGCTCTCTTCCAATGACAAGGAGGGATACATTATTGACATTAGTTTTCTGGCTTTTGGCTAGTCATCAAAAAAACCATTCAACAGTATTCTCAGCTTTGCTCCTTAGAGCTGGCTCACTAAAACTATTAATGGGTGTCCCTATGGGGTTCAGTTCAGTTCAGTCGCTCAGTCGTGTCCAACTTTTTCCGACCCTGTGAATCTCAGCACGCCAGGCCTCCATGTCCATCACCAACTCTCAGAGTTCACCCAAACTCATGTCCATCAAGTTGGTGATGCCATCTGGCCATCTCATCCTCTGTTGTCCCCTTCTCCTCCTGCCCCTAATCCCTCCCAGCATCAGAGTCTTTTCCAATGAGTCAACTCTTCACATGAGGTGGCCAAAGTACTGGAGTTTCAGGTTTAGCATCGTTCCTTCCAAAGAACACCCAGGACTGATCTCCTTTAAGATGGACTGGTTGGGTCTCCTTGAAGTCCAAGGGACTCTCAAGAGTCTTCTCCAACACCACAGTTCAAAAGCATCAATTTTTGGGCGCTCAGCTGTCTTCACAGTCCAACTGTCACATCCATACATGACTACTGGAAAAACCATAGCCTTGACTAGATGGACCTCTGTTGGCAAAGTAATGTCTCTGCTTTTGAATATGCTATCTAGGTTGGTGGTCAAATAAAATTGGGACATTCTGGATTAAAGGCATATATCTACTGTAGAAATTCTCTGAAGCTTAAGTATGCTTCTTTTTACTACAAATCCGTAAGAGGAGGGCAGAGTGAGACAGGCTGGGACCTGGGACCATTTGCCGAGGTGCTTGCACTTGAACAAACATCTCCAGCAACAGAACACAAAGAAAAGATAAGGGACTAAAAATAACTTTATACATGAGAAGTGGGTCAAATTAGGAGCAAGATACAAAAAGAGCGAAAACCCAACTGCTGCTTCTGAGGTGTTGGGAGCAAAAGAAGGGTATCGTACATGCACCCTGCACATAGCACCACCTAGAAGGTGGGTAGACCACTTAAGCCACCCTTCCAGCCTGACACATGAACTTACCCTTAACCACTTAAGAAACCAGTTTGCACCCCCTCAGGGAGCAAACAAGGATTTGTTGTTGTTCCCTTGTGCTCTAGCATGAGTCCCAATAAAGCCTTGACTGAGTTTCTCATCTGCTCTCTGATCAATTTCTATTGATTAGAGTCCAAGAAACCGAGTTGATAACAACAATATACTGCTTTTCCCTATTTTTTTTCATATAGTCAAAGTTATGGTTTTTCCAGTAGTCACCTGTGGATGTGAGAGTTGGATCATTAAGAAGGCTGAGCACTGAAGAATCGATGCTTTCCAACTGTGGTGCCAGAGAAGACTCTTGAGAGTCCCTTGGGCATGAGGAGATAAAACCAGTGAATCCTAAAGGAAATCAACCTTGAATACTCATTGAAATGACTAATGCTGAAAATGAAGGTCCAGTACCTTGGCCAACTTGATGCGAAGAGCTGACTCATTGGAAAAGACCCTGATGCTGGGAAAGACTGAGGGCAGGAGAAGGAGATGACAGAGGATGAGATAGTTGGACGACATTATCGAATGGATGGACATGAGTTTGAGCAAACTCTGGGAGATAGTGAAGGGCAGGGAGGCCTGGAGTCCTGCAGTCTATGGGGTCACAAAGAGTCCAATATGACTGAGCAACTGAATGACAACAGACCTTTTTGTGTGTATGGCACTGCAAGTACTTTTTTGTGAGACACTGAGTTTTGGGAAACACAGTTTGAGAATTCTGAATAAGGTTACAGCTCATTTTCATCTGACTTCAGTATCTCAGGGCTTCCCTTGTGGCTCAGTTGTTAAAGAATGTACCTGTAATTCAGGAGACCTGGGTTCAATCCCTGGGTTGGGAAGATCCCCTCAAGAAGGGAAAGGATACCCACTCCAGTATTCTGGCCTGGAGAATTCCACAGAGTGTATTGTCCATGGGGTTGAAAAGAGTCAAACATGACTGAGTGACTTTCACTCAATATCTGAGGTGGTTTCAGAACTAGAATAGTGTGACAATTCAGTCTGCTGCAGTATCAGTCAGGTTGCATCAACAGAGAAGATTTCAAATAGCCCACTCGGAGCATTGCTGGATTAATTTAAATTAAATAAACTCATATTAATAAAAAACAGGGACTAGGGAATCACTGATACAATGGACATGAACTTGGGCAAACTCCAGGTTAGGGATGCCTGATGTGCTACAGGCCATGGGGTGGCAAAGACTAGGATACGACTGGGCAACTGAACAACAGGGAACAGGGAAGGAACAGAGATTAGAGTGAGGGAAACCTGGAAATAACCTTTGTTGGGCATCTACATAATCCTAGAAACTGAGTAAATGTGCTGCACTCAATATGCCAGCAAATTTGGAAAACTAAGCAGTGGCCACAGGACTGGAAAAGGGCAGTTTTCATTCCAATCCCAAAGAAAGGCAATGCCAAAGAATGCTCAAACTACTGCATAATTGCATTCATCTCACATGCTAGTAAAGTAATGCTCAAAATTCTCAAAGCCAGGCTTCAGCAATGTGTGAACCGTGAACTTCCAGATGTTCAAGCTGGTTTTAGAAAAGGCAGAGGAACCAGACATCAAATTGCCAACATCCACTGGATCATAGAAAAAGCAAGAGAGTTCCAGAAAAACATCTATTTCTGCTTTATTGACTATGCCAAAGCCTTTGACTGTGTGGGTCACAATAAACTGTGGAAAATTTTGAAAGAGATGGGAATACCAGACCACCTGACCTGCCTGTTGAGAAATTTGTATACAGGTCAGGAAGCAACAGTTAGAACTGGACATGGAACAACAGACTGGTTCCAAATAGGAAAAGGAGTATGTCAAGGCTGTATATTGTCACCCAGCTTGTTTAATGTATATGCAGAGTACATCATGAGAAACGTTGGGCTGAAAGAAGCACAAGCTGGAATCAAGATGCAGATGACACCACCCTTATGGCAGAAAGTGAAGAGGAACTAAAAAGCCTCTTGATGAAAGTGAAAGAGGACAGTGAAAAAGTTGGCTTAAAGCTCAACATACAGAAAATTAAGATCATGGTATCTGGTCCCATCACTTTATGGGAAATAGATGGGGAAACAGTGGAAACAGTGTCAGACTTTATTTTTGGGGGCTCCAAAATCACTGCAGATGGTGATTACAGCCATGAAATTGGAAGAAAAGTTATGACAAACTTAGATAGCATATTAAAAAGCAGAGACATTACTTTGCCAACAAAGGTCCATCTAGTCAAGGCTATGGTTTTTCCAGTGGTCATGTATGGATGTGAGAGTTGGACTGTGAAGAAGGCTGAGCGCCAAAGAATTGATATTTTTGAACTGTGGTGCTGGAGAAGACTCTTGCGAATCCCTTGGAATGCAAGGAGATCCAAGCAGTCCATCTTAAAGGAGATCAGTCCTGGGTGTTCATTGGAAGGACTGATGCTGAGACTGAAACTCCAATACTTTGGCCACCTCATGCAAAGAGTTGACTCATTGGAAAAGACCCTGATGCTGGGAGGGATTAGGGGCAGGAGGAGAAGGGGACAACAGAGGATGAGATGGCTGGATGGCATCATCGACTCAATGGACATGAGTTTGGGTGAACTCCGGGAGTTGGTGATGGACAGGGAAGCCTGGCATTCTGTGATTCATGGGGTTGCAAAGAGTTGGACATGTCTGAGCAACTGTACTGAAAGTTCACTGAGCAAAAAGAAAACTATCAATAATTTCCTCTTAGACTTAAAATTGTAATAGTCGGAGAGGATGAATTTATTTTTATTAAAATTTTGTTAAAGAGAGAATTATTCTAATGTTCCCCATACAAGCAATTTATCTTATATCCCCAAGTCACCTTTTTTTCTGTACTTTATCTAACTTAATGACAATTTGAAAGCAAAATACATCTATTTTTAAGCAATATATTTTTTTCTTTCAAATTTATTTTGGCTGCACTGCACAGTATGTTTCAAATTAGTTCCAAAGCAGAAATTGAACCCTTGCATTGGTAGCATTGAGTTTTAGCCACTGAACTGCCAGGGAAGTCCCAAGATACCTATTTTTAGCACAGTCCTTCCAGTAATGAAAATTTCAAATTACTCTGAATAACAAGAAGACAATATTGTTATAGCATTAATATTATTTTGGTAACAAAAGTAATTGTATTAAATAATACAACTGCTGATATTAAAATACAAGTTTCAGCTCAATCTTAGCTGTACAAGTCACTGAATTTTTACATACGTTTGGTGGGTTACAGTCCATGGGGTTAAAAAAGAGTCAGACACGACTTA
>NW_011494830.1:3437196-3440527 GCF_000754665.1 Bison bison bison
TTACTTGGGGCTTCTCTGGTGGCTCAGTGGTAAAGAATCCGCCTACCAATGCAGGAGACACGAATTCAATTTCTGGGTCAGGAAGACACACTGGAGAAGAAAATGGCAACTCACTCCAGTATTCTTGCCTGGGAAATCCCATGGAGAGGAGGCTGGTGATCTACAGTCCATGGGATCACAAAGAGTCAGACATGACTTAGCGACTAAACAAACAAAAAACCATATCTGTGTAACCACATCCCAGGCAAGATGTACATAGAAGACTCCAGCACCCTAGAAGTGTCCTTCTCAGTCCATAATTCCTTCAAGGATAACCACTGTTTTTTGAATTCTGTCACCATTATTTGACTTTGTTCTTGAACTTCATAAAAATGGAATTAAGCAGAATATACACTTCTGTATGGTATCTATCACTTAGCATGTCTGTGAGACTCATCCATTCATTAGTGTATCAGTAATTCTTTTTTTAAATTGCTCTGTGGAGTCCATTGTATACTGTATGACTAATTTACCCTTTTAAATGTTGAAGAACATTTGGGATATTCTAGATTTGGTTGTTGTAAATAAAGCTGTTACGAACATTCTGTCAGCTTCAATTGGCACTCTCAATCTAGTAATACCTTCAAGGATTAAATCATGCGCTGCCGCACTGCTGATTTTCAACACCCCTTGAAAAGAGTTCAGAGTGGAGAGCAGAAATGAAGCGCTTGGTGTTTTGGGCAAAAGCTGGCAGGACAGGTTTCAGACAGTTACATATTTTCAGGAGTTGATTTTATAAGCCCAATTCTTGTATCCCCTCCTATCTAGACAAGCACTAAAATTGCTCATGGTGACAGCTGTTTCTTATGACTAGCAGAAAGCTTCACCAGACTAGCAGAAACCTTCTGGAAAAATATGTGCTTGACTGCATGTAAATCACATATATACTGACCTCCCCCACTGCCTCTTTGGAGCAGTTCCTCAGAGTTATCTGAGGTGCTGTCTCCCAGGCTGCAGTCCTCATTTTGCCTCAAATAAAACTTAGCTTGCAACTTTCGTGCTGTGCATTTTTTTAAGTTAACAATTAAAAAAATTAGAATAAAAATAAAATACATATTTCATTTTAAAAGGGGTTTAAAGACACTCATTGAAAGAAATACTTGAAAAAAAGCCCAAAGATGTCCCCAGACATCCAAAATATCCATGACCATTTAAAATACAACCATTAAATTATAAAATTAACGAATCAGAATACTTTGGGACAGAATAATATTGTTTCTCTCCTTTTTGCTCTTTCTCTAAGAGTATACATGTGAATATATGTATTTATATATATTCATACATACATATATATACATATATACATACATATATTTATGTATGTATGTATTTCTCTCCTTTTTACTCTTTCTCTTTATCAGTATACATGTGAATTATCTCTATCCTTTTATCCATATTTATCAGAAGCATTCAACTTTCAGTGTAAATAAGTATTTAATTTTAGAAAAGTTAGAAAAATTTTATTCATTTTATTCTTTTCAAAAACCAACTACATACATTCAATTACTACAGTGTACAGACTCTCTTATTTGATTATATTTTTTCAATAGTTTTCAAAATCTTAGGATTTAAACTAAGAACAAAACAAATCAATGGACTAGGAAAAAGAAATTAAAGTGGGCCCTGCAGTTTTAGCTTCATCTCTCATTTTTTTTTTACTTTCTGTATCTATGAAAGTGAAAAAGTGAAAGTGAAAGTCTCTCAGTCGTGTCCAACTCTTTGCGACCCCATGGACTACACAGCCCATGGGATTCTCCAGGCCAGAATATGGGAGTGGGTAGCCTTTCCCTTCTCCAGGGCATCTTCCCAACCCAGGGATCAAACCCAGGTCTCCCTCATTGCAGGTGTATTCTTTACCAGATGAGCCACAAGGGAATACTGGAGTAGGTAGCCTATCCCTTCTCCAGGGGATCTTCCTGACCCAGGAATCAAAACAGAGTCTCCTGCATTGCAGGCGGATTCTTTACCAACTGAGCTATGAGGGAAGCCCTGTATCTACAGAAAAATACAATAATAATTGACTTTTACAATAACTTTGAGACATTTCCAAATTCTACATAGTCTGTTAGAACAGAGTATTTATTATGGAAGTTCAAGTAAAATCCTTTTAAACCTACTGGTGCTAATGTTCAATATTTTCAAGTTGCATTTCTTTGCTTCTTACTCAAATACTATGAAGAGGCCAATATTTACATAGTTTAAATGAATGAAAAAGATATGCCAGTGTTTCCCCAAATATGAATAAATTAAGATTTGTCAAATATGAATAAATTAAGATTCCATAAGTGTTTTTAACTTTGTGAATCACTTAATCATACTTCACATTTTTTAGAAGTTTTTTTTCTGGTTATTAAAGACACATTACAAAAAGTATGAAAACTACATATTAGGATAAAGGAAGTGGGGCTTCCCTGGTAGCTCAGCTGGTAAAGAATGCGCCTGCAATGCAGGAGACCTCACTTTGATTTCTGGGTGGAGAAGATCCCCTGGAGAAGGGATAGGCTACCCACTCCAGTATTCTTGGGCTTCCCTGGTGGCTCAGACTGTAAAGAATCTGCCCACAATGTGGGAGACCTGGATTGGATCCCTGGGTTGGGAAGATTACCTGGAGGAGAGCATGGCAACCCACTCCAGTATTCTTGCCTGGAGAATCTCCATGGACAGAGGAGCCTGGCGGGCCACAGTCTGTGGGGTGGAAAAGAGTTGGACATGACTGAGCCACAAAGCACTGCACAGGGGAAAGGAAAATTAAATGTCCCGTAATCAATATTGATTTTCCACTATAGACTGTAATAAAGATTTACTTTTTTAAGGTAATTAAGTACATGACTTAAAAAATTTAGTAATTTTTCCTTCTTAAAACACTCTAGGTTTAAGACTGCCCATGGAATTGGGAGGCAAAATCTGATGATTTTAACCAAATGTTGCAGCAGAACTTCTGAAAGGCAGTAAGTTATAAAATATAAAACAAAAGATAGCTGGAGTGAACTTTGAAGCACAAAAAATACATAATTTAAAATTGATTTCATACATGAAATCATGGAACAGAAACAACTAAAAAATTTTTGCTTGGGGTTCATAGGCACCAATGATCTTAATAGCAAACCTGCTTTACGTGGGGATGTGTAAACATACAAATCTGTTTGATTAAGATGCTAATTTTATCTGGAAAATTCTCCATTGTGTAAAACTTGTCAGAGTATTAATACATTATTTAGAATGTGTGACAGACAGGGGGGATTGGCAAAAACTCACGAACCCTAAAGATGTGAGGAAAATGTTATTAAGCCTA
>NW_011494830.1:3440627-3480473 GCF_000754665.1 Bison bison bison
AAACTTCTCAAAGATATTAATTTCTTTGCCTAAATCGTTTCATTTGTAGCCATTAAATGAATATATAACATGGAGATATTTAATGAGACTCTCACAATTTTATAATTTTTTTTTTATTTTTTTTAATCTTTTATTTATTTTTATTTACTTATTTATTTTGGCTGCATTGGGTCTTCGTTGCTGCGTGTGGGCTGCTCTCTAGCTGCGGCGCTTGGGCTTCTCATTGCAGTGGCTTCTCTTGTTGGGGAGCACAGGCTCCAGGGAGCGCGGGTTTCCGTATATGCAGCATGTGGGCTCAGTGGTTGTGGCTCCCAGGCTCTAGAGCACAGGCTCAGTTGCCCTGCGGCATGTGGAATCTTCCCAGACCAGGGATCGAACCTGTGACCCCTGCATTGGCAGGCAGACTCTCAACCTCTGGACCACCAGGGAAGTCCACAATTTTATAATTTTAGCACATTTTTTAACAAAACAAAATTAATTAAATACCAAAATGTTTTATTTCCATATTATTTCATAGTTTCTAAATTTTAATTGGAGTACTTTTGGGAGAATATCTGGAAGCAAGCAGAACCCTCCAGTCCACCTCCCCCCAGTATAAAATGGATCAACTCATGATTACGACAGTAGAGTCACAGACTCAGTGTCTGATACACATTCCTGAGCTGTTTCACAGATACTGTAACTGCCACCAGAGTACATGACATAGGCTGTTCCATCTTGAGTAGTGCTAAATCTATAGCTAACACAATTCTAACACAATTCTAAGAACTGCCCTCAAGAGAATGGGATTAACATTACCACTCAGAATGATCTATACAACTTTCTGGGCATCAAAATAATTGCAGCTTGCTCTGTCCATATACGTAACTGGGCAACTAAAATTGTCAGCAAAGATATGCTACAGACCCATGTTGACATCTTCCACTCTGAGAATATACACTGTATGTCAGTGTGAAGACATTATGGAAGATGGACCTTCAACTCCTAATCCCATAGAAACAGAACGAGGTTTGACAATGGGAGATTTAAAGCAGCTTTCTTGCCTCTTTCCTGTTTGCCCACTTCTGTCCCCCTCTAACCTCGAAAGAACCTAATTAACCTCTTTTCCTTTACAAAAAGAAGTAAGAATGAAGTAGTTAAAAAATGACTAGCTCTCTATCTCCAACACCTCCCTTAGCAATTCTGTATGTAGATCATGCAGGCAAGATAACATATGAAGAGTCAGCCAGCCTGTATGTAGTGGAGAATGATGCAGAACCTAACCTCCTGCCTCAGTGAATGATTCACTGAGATTCTTCCCCACTTTTCTCCTTTAAAAACTGTCATGGCAGAGCAGAATCTTCAGGATTGGTCTCTGGGCATTAGTTTACCTTCCTTCCAGATTGAAAACTTTTCTGATTAGAGCACCTTTCCTTTCTACTGACACTCTCAAATAATTGGCTTTTGAGGGGTGAGTGGAAGAACCTGAGTTCAGTAACATATATAATCCAGTTTGAAATTTTCAACTTGTAAGTTTCCAATTTGGGAGTAGGCCTTATGACTGAATAAAGCAATTTGATTTAGTAAGAAAGCCTTAGTGAGTTCAGGGAAGTTGTAGGAGCCTCACACTGGTAGAATTATTTAGCTGAAAACTGGGACAAGTTGCCTGCCCTCTTATCTTCTGGGAGAGGAAAGGGGATGAAAGTGAAAATGTGAAAGTGAAAGTCACTTAGTCATGTCCAGCTCTTTGAGACCCCAGGGACTATACAGTCAATGGAATTCTCCAGGCCAGAATACTATAGTGCCTAGCCTTTCCCTTCTTCAGGGGATCTTCCCAACCCAGTGATCGAACCCAGGTCTCCTGCATTGTGGGCAGATTCTTTACCAGCTGAGCCACAAGAGAAGCCCAAGAATACTGGGCTGGGTAGCCTATCCCTTCTCCAGGGGATCTTCCTGACCCAGGAATCAAACCAGGGTATCCTGCATTGCAGGTGGATTCTTTACCAACTGAGCTATCAGGGAAGCCTTAAGAAGAAACGGAAGCCCTAAGGAGAACATCTCACTGACTTAAGAACACTCAGTGAGATGCCAAGCTACCAAGAGATGGAGTCTGGTGGCAAGGAGCTGTGACATGAGTATGGAGGAGATCAGGTGCTACCCACACTCCACATCTTTTTTCTTGATGGTTTTTGGCTCCTAGTCAGTATTTTTCACATTGCTGTGCTTTTTGTTTGTTTGTTTTGTATTTTAATTTGTGCTAGCTCTTCTAGTGTCATTCAACACAAGTGTTGATTTTTGTGGATACCAGAGATAATCACTAAAGACCCATATAATTAAACTCAAAATCTACCAGATGGTTTACAGACAAGCAGTCAATTTTAAGGTAGAATTATAAAGTGAAAGAACTTTTAATAAGTGATATTAATATAGTGCTTTTCAGTTTACAATGGTCTTTCATGTTATCTCATTTGAATTTCAGCAGAGTTCTAAAAATCCTTCTCATATACAGAGGAATAAACTGAAGCTCAACAGAGGTAAATAAATTGCTGAAGGTATTAATTACAGTTAGTAGGAGCAACTTCCTCAGCTTATAATGAGCATATAGTAAATAGTTGCTAAAATCTTAATAAAAGTGGGGAAATATTTCTGATATTTCTGACAAGATTTCTGATTCCAAATCTTTACTATTACATTTGGTTTCATTTTTAGAAAAATATTTACACTTCTTTTATTTCTAAGACTGAACTTTACTGTTGGTGCACCAATAAAACTTTCTAATTCTTGTGATAAGATAGTTTCTAAAATTTTATGCTCAGATGCAACCTTAATATTATCATCTGAAGATTACAGCTTATTTTGGATTTCAGATCAGAGTCTTTAAGGTCTGTAGAGGGCACACCTACCCAGTGTTCAGTAAGGACGAGCTCTCAGCAATTCAGATTAGCTGAATTGTCCAGAGACAGAACTATGCCCAGAGCTGGACCAATCAGACACTCTTCTCTGGGACCCTTGAATATTTGAAATGAGAGATACAGACACCAGAAAACTTTGGTGGCTGAGGCCTGTTGATGGCAGTGGTCTAGGGAGCAGATTCCTGAGGATCTCAGAGCTGCCTTAGTTTCTGATGTGGTCATTCTTTCTTGGTTTTTGTGAGATATCCCAGTACCCAAACATGCTTTCTGGCCAAATTGCTATAATTAATTTTTGTTGATTGAAACCCAAAGAACCTGAATCAACAGAATATGGTAGAAAGTGCATTGAGTATGTAGGGTATCTGGGCTGAAGTATAGAATATCATTTCATATATGAAAGATGTTAAGAGTTGGGAAAGACTAACAAAACGGCCAGGCATCAGCAATACGTGAATGGTGAACTTCCAGATGTTCAAGCTGGTTTTAGAAAAGGCAGAGGAATCGCAGATCAAATTGCCAACATCCACTGGGTCATAGAAAAAGCAAGAGAGTTCCAGAAAAACATCTATTTCTGCTTTATTGACTATGCCAAAGCCTTTGACTGTGTGGGTCACAATAAACTGTGGAAAATTCTGAAAGAGATGGGAATACCAGACCACCTGACCTGCCTCTTGAGAAACCTGTATGCAGGTCAGGAAGCAATAGTTAGAACTGGACATGGAACAACAGACTGATTCCAAATAGGAAAAGGAGTACGTCAAGGCTGTATATTGTCACCCTGCTTATTTAACTTATATGCAGAGTACATCATGAGAAACACTGGACTGAAGAAGCACAAGCTGGAATCAAGATTGCCAGGAGAAATATCAATAACCTCAGATATGCAGATGACACCACCCTTATGGCAGAAAGTGAAGAGGAACTAAAAAGCCTCTTGATGAAAGTGAAAGTGGCGAGTCAAAAAGTTGGCTTAAAGCTCAACATACAGAAAACAAAGATCATGGCATCTGGTCCCATCACTTCATGGCAAATAGATGCAGAAACAATGGAAACAGTGAGAGACTATTTTGGGGGGCTCCAAAAAAAAAAAATCACTGCAGATGGTGACTGCAGCCATGAAATTAAAAGATGCTTATTCCTTGGAAGGAAAGTTATGACCAACCTAGATAGCATATTCAAAAGCAGAGACATTACTTTGCCAACAAAGGTCTGTCTAGTCAAGGCTATGGTTTTTCCAGTAGTCATGTATGGATGTGAGAGTTGGACTGTGAAGACAGCTGAGCGCCCAAAAATTGATGCTTTTGAACTGTGGTGTTGGAGAAGACTCTTGAGAGTCCCTTGGACTTCAAGGAGATCCAACCAGTCCATTCTAAAGGAGATCAGTCCTGGGGGTTCTTTGGAAGGAACGATGCTAAAGCTGAAACTCCAGTACTTTGGCCACCTCATTCGAAGAGTTGATTCATTGGAAAAGACTCTGATGCTGGGAGGGATTGGGGACAGGAGGAGAAGGGGACGACAGAGGATGAGATGGCTGGATGGCATCACCGACTCGATGGATGTGAGTTTGAGTGAACTCCGGGAGTTGGTGATGGACAGGGAGGCCTGGCATGCTGCAATTCATGGGGTCGCAAAGAGTCGGACACGACTGAGCAACTGAACTGAACTGAACAATAGGCAACCAGGGAGACTCTTCCCTGCCCTCTCTGACACCACGTTGTCATTGACACATCAAAGTCAGAAACGGGAAGTTGCTCTGCCCTGATGCAAGACCACTGCATTTTCTCTACCAGTAAAGTACCAGGTGCCACACACTTTCTGTTCACGGCCATTGTTTACTGTTTTACTCACCACAGCCACCAACACTGTATGAATGGGAACCACCTGAACCATTGAACCTGCTTCTAGACCATAGCTGATTCCTGTTAGACTTGAGTTCTCACTCATCAAATCTAAATCCATCATGCCTCACATCCCTGTTCATCTCCAGTTGACAAGGCAATATAAAAAGTTAAGATGTTTAGTTTCTCTGAACTCACACACTAATCTTGCCAATAAAAATGGATGTGTTATCACATTATCACCAACAGAGCTGCTCTGAGAAGCTGTTGGACTCAGTTCTTTTTCACTCATAGCTTTCTCAGCCACAGGATTACATGGAAACTGATATGTTGCATCACACACAAAATGTATACTTCCTCTTGCTCTTTACAAAGTGAAAGTGAAGTCGCTCAGTTGTGTCTGACTCTTTGCGACCCCATGGACTGTAGCCTACCAGACTTCTCCATCCATGGAATTTTCTAGGCAAGAGTACTGGAGTGGGTTGCCATTTCGTTCTCCAGGGGATCTACCTAACCCAGGGATTGAACCTGGGTCTCCCGAATTGCAGGTAGATGCTTTACCGTCTGAGCTACCAGGGAATCACTCGCTCTTTACAATTTAGTGTTATCTTTTTCTTCTCCTGTTGAGTAGTGGCCTTGCCTGGTTTCTATGTTTATTATCTTTTAGGAGAGATGGTAAGCTGATAAAAGCCAAAGGGCATAAACAGAAGAATAAATGGACTGAAATGGAAACAGTGAGGAGAATCAAAACCTATGGAAAACAGTTCATTTTAGCAATGCTTCTAGTCAGTAGTAAGATTACATATGCACCCTGGCAAACAGCAGGATTTGTTTCTGGTATATGGATTGACTTCATACAAGTGAGTGGTATTCCTACAAGTGAAAATATTACTTTAGGGATACAAAAAATTAGATTTAATCATGAAATGTAAAAAAGTATATGGACAAGTGATCTTAAATCACTTAAAGTATTACTTAGAACTGCTGCTGCTGCTGCTAAGTCACTTCAGTCGTGTCCGACCCTGTGCCACCCCATAGACAGCAGCCCACCAGGCTCCCCTGTCCCTGGGATTCTCCAGGCAAGAACACTGGAGTGGGTTGCCATTTCCTTCTCCAATGCATGAAAGTGAAAAGTGAAAGTGAAGTGGCTCAGTCGTGTCCGACTCTTAGCAACCCCATGGACTGCAGCCCACCAGGCTCCTCCGTCCATGGGATTTTCCCGGCAAGAGTGCTAGAACTGCTAGAGCCATTCAAATACAGCATATTCAATTCACAAATTTCATTATGTAGCCACCCTCCCACATATGTATAATTAATTAGAAGTAAATGAGGATTATATGAACTACTTAGATGTGTGCATGCTCAGTCAATCTGTTATGTCCGACTCTTTGTGACCCCTATGGACTGTAACCTGGCAAGCACCTCTGTCTGTGGGATTATCCAGGCAAGAATACTGGAGTGGGTTGCCATTTCCTCCTCCAGGGAACTACTGATATAAGTACTACTAATATAAACACAATTTGTGGCATCAAAAGTGATTTTACAAAATAATTTATTAAACTAGTAGAGATTATATATTTCATGATTACCTTTGATACAAAGTTTTTAAAACATGCTTTAAAATTAATGCAGTATAGAATGACCATCTGTAAAATTCTTTATATTAATGATATATTAATGTGCTGTCAGTTCACTGAAGACCTATTTGCTATTCACTGTTCCCTGTCTTAAATACTTGTGTATGCAGTATCTAGCACTGTGCTTTATACAGGGTAGGCATCAATGAACTTCTGTTGCATAATAAATTAGCAAATACAGTAATCCAGTCAAAATGTTTGCAAATCCCAATTTGTATTTGTACAAATAGCACAAATGGTTGGAAAGGAAAAATCATAAAAAAATTGCAGAAAAAAGGTTCATATTTGTTTTTGCCTTTTCTTATTTTTCTGGGCTCCAAAATCACTGCAGATGGTGACTGTAGCCACGAAATTAAAAGACGCTTACTCCTTGGAAGGAAAGTTATGACCAACCTAGATAGCATGTTCAAAAGCAGAGACATTACTTTGCCAACAAAGATTCGTCTAGTCAAGGCTATGGTTTTTCCTGTGGTCATGTATGGATGTGAGAGTTGGACTGTGAAGAAGGCTGAGTGCCGAAGAATTGATGCTTTTGAACTGTGGTGTTGGAGAAGACTCTTGAGAGTCCCTTGGACTGCAAGGAGATCCAAGCAGTCCATTCTGAAGGAGATCAGCTCTGAGATTTCTTTGGAAGGAATGATGCTAAAGCTGAAACTCCAGTACTTTGGCCAACTCATGCGAAGAGTTGACTCAATGGAAAAGACTCTGATGCTGGGAGGGATTGGGGGCAGGAGGAGAAGGGGACGACAGAGGATGAGATGGCTGGATGGCATCACTGACTCGATGGACGTGAGTCTGAGTGAACTCCGGGAGTTGGTGATAGACAGGGAGGCCTGGCGTGCTGCGATTCATGGGGTCTCACAGAGTCGGACACGACTGAATGACTGATCTGATCTGATTCAAAGAACAATTACTTTTATAAAATGTGGCATTTGGGAGCCTGATTTTTCTATGAAACATTGTCTGGGTCTACTTTACATGCAATTCTTTTCACTGGTAACATTCAAAATATAAACTGCTAAGTGGATTTTTTAAATTTCAACAAACCATTTTCACAAGAGGAAGATGGATAAATATGTCCTGTAATAGATGAGAAGGATCTTGTGTTCCCTTTGTTTCATAGTCTTTTCTTACCCATACTAAGAAATTATTGTCTTTTTATCATTCAGCTGTATTTTAGGCACTTGCTTTAACTATTAATTTATTTCCTTTGCAGGCCCACCAGTGATAATTTGCTCTTTTAAGAGTTTTAAAATATACCCATGGTACCCATTTTCTGCTTGACAGGACAGAACCCTTGCATCTGGGTAAGACTTCTGACTGTAATTTTTCTCTTTTATCTTTTAGCAAAAGCAATGACCGAATCTACTATTGCCCTCCTGGCTGTCACTTCACCCAGTTGTTGAATTTAACTCTAGGCCATTTAAACTAGCTTGCTTCATAGTAGATCCTGCAGGAAAATATTTAATTGAGTAATCTTCAGAATAGGAGACAGTAGTGCTAGGAAAATACATCTCTGGGAATTCCTTGGTGGTACAGTTGTTAAACTCAGCACAGGGCCTGGGTTCGATTCAATGTGGCCAAAAAAAAAAAAAAAAAAACAGAGGAAAAGTCTTTTGTTAGACAGCTATGGGTAATAACACTTTTCCTATGTGACACAAGATTTTTTTCCATTTCATAAAAGTTAGTAATATGAACCCCAAGTGAACATAGTCACAATGCATATTACTGGAGAGGTCAATGAGTCTTCTCTATTTTAAAGATCTTTCACAGTATAAAATCAACTGGAAAATACATGAGCAATATTTAAGTTGGGAGAATAAGAGAAAATAAATTAATGTTACCTCAATAATGACTTCCCTGGTGGCTCAGATGGTAAAGCGTCTGCCTACAATGAGGAAGACTGGGGTTCAATCCCTGGGTCTGGAAGATCTCCTGGAGAAGGAAATGGCAACCCACTCCAGTATTCTTGCCTGGAAAATTTCATGTATGGAGGAGCGTGGGAGGCTACCGTCCATGGGGTCCCAAAGAGTCAGACATGACTAAGTGACTTCAGTTCACCTTTAATAATATATGTTCCATAATCTCTTTGAAATGTAATATGTAATAGGTGTTGTTATTGTTGTTGTTTAGTTGCTAACTCATGTCTGACTTTTTGTGACTCCATGGACTATAGACTATGTGACTACCAGGCTCCTGTGTCTATGAGATTTCCCAGGAAAGAATACTGGAGTGGGCTGCCATTTCCTTCTCCAGGGGATCTTCTCGACCCAGGGTCAAACCCGCATCACCTCCATTGCAGGCAGATTCTTTACCACTGAGCCACCAGGGAAGCGGCAGTCTAAAATACAAGAGTTAATGAGAAATATTTTATCAAAGGAGGTCCATAGAATAGGGAACATGTAAATAAACTAATAATTAGAATGCTATCAGTGTTTTTTGATAAAGAGGAAAATAAAGGCTATTGCAGCATATAGGAGAGGCACCTACCTGAAGCTGTGCTGGTTAAGTGTGAGGCAAGAAAAAGATATTGTTCTCTGAAAAGTTTCGCCTATATACATATCCTACTTTTATCTGCTGGGTGAGGTCAAGTATCTGGTTAATCTGAAGTTCCTGTTGAACTTGAGAGTCAGCAATGAGTTACCTGTAGGGAGGACCTTTTAAGGGAATTGTGTACATACCATCCAGAGCTCAACTACACACAGAAGATCTATCAATGCCAATTTAATCCACTTAGATACTCTCATTTCAGTAATGTCAAAGAAGTATGAATATGAATATCTGAAAGACTGTATTGTTGTATAATGCACTCATAAAAGCTCATGACTTAAAATGTAAAATGAATGTATGTGGTTTTTGAGACATCAAAGAATATGTATTTCAAGTTAAAATTTTCACAACCTTCTGGAACTCGCCTTGCATACAAATTACATAAATATTAGTTACACATATTGCATTTGATTTGTGTCAAATTACCAGCAAAAACTCAATTCTTATGATAAATTATAATCTCTTTACATGAAAGAGTATAAGTTAAAACCAATAAATATATACTTAAACACTAGGTATTCTGTCATTTTCTATTTTGATAGCAGCTGTTAACATAACAAAAAGAATTATGTCCTGATATGTTATACCGACTTAAACCTAGCGTTAGATACCTTCTATTGGTAGGGCAATGGCACCCCACACCAGGACTCTTGCCTGGAAAATCCCATGGATGGAGGAGCCTGGTGGGCTGCAGTCCATGGGGTCGCTAAGAGTTGAATACGACTGAGCGACTTCACTTTCACTTTTCACTTTCATGCATTGGAGAAGGAAATGGCAACCCACTCCAGTGTTCTTGCCTGGAGAATCCCAGGGATGGGGGAGCCCGGTGGGCTGCTGTCTATGGGGTGGCACAGGGTCGGACACGACTGAAGTGACTTAGCAGCAGTAGCAGCAGCATGTTATACCGACTTAAACCTAGCATTAGATACCTTCTATTGGTGGGGTACCTTCAAACACGAAAGATAAACTTTTTTCAGAATAATAATGAAAAACTCAGTTGTGTACTTAATGCAAGATTTCCTCAAAGATCAAGTATTGAGCTATGGAAAATACTGTGTAAGATAGTAAATTAAAACCTAAGGAAATGTATAATCAGAAAACAAAGATGAGAAGCAGGAGGGAATGGTATCATTTCAATATGGAAGTGCCAAAAGGATTTGGAATCAAAAAAGGATCATTGAAGTATTGAGAAAAGAGAAAAATGTGTAACATTTAAGATAATAGTATTAATATGCATATGAAGGATGAGCAGGAATAGAAGTTAGATTTTAAGAAGTTAAAAATATTTATATAGAAAATTATTATAGCTAACATAGACTAGAATCTTTGGCAAGGAGTGTGGCACAGATCATAGTAGCCACAAAACATTCATCTCCCTCCTAATTCTACCTAAAAGATTGTACTTCCAGGCTGCATTTGCAGGTCAGTAAATTCACAGGACCAAGTTCTGGCCAATGAGATATAACAGTGTTGTGAGGGATTTCCTGGATAAACCATGAAGGCTGACTAAAGAAAGCTGGTTGGGCTTTCTTTTGTCATTTTTCCTTTTTCTCCAACTACAGGTCTGGGTGCCAGTGCAATGACTAAAGTTATAGTAGCTATCCTAGGCCAACATGGTGACCTTGAAGATAAAACCTTAAACTGAGAAAGGCAGAACAGAACAGACTCAAACCAGGATTCCTGAAGACACTATGGATCTTCCACACTGGACCTAGATTTCAAGCTCAGCTTTTTTACATAAAAAAATAAACTCCTCCATGCTTAGGGAAATCTTTTTTTTTTTTTTTTAATTTCTGTTTCATGCAGCTGAACTTAACCCTTTTGACAGAGACTGATTCTGTATCTCCAGGGCTCTTGAATTTCCTTTTATTTTTACTTTAGAAAAAAAAAAATTTGGTTATGCCATGTGACATATAGGATCTTAATTTCCTGACCAGAGATTGGGAAATCCCCAGAGATCTTGAATTTCTATAGTGTCTACCACTAGTAGGCTTCTACAGGGAAAAAGAAAAGGAAAATATAATTTGATGCAATGAATCCTTTAAATATATCATATCAGTAAACTGTTCCACTTTTAAGTCAAGCAGATGAAGCATATCATGAATACCAATCTACTTGGTTTTTTTCCCCCCATTAGTGAATGTACACATGGTCTTGAAGAAAGTTCCTATATCTACAGACTGACCAGTAGTACTTTGAAGCAAACAAGCTAGGTTGCACTGTGGCTATGCATAAATGACAAAATTCCCATGTCTTAAAATAAAATTTATTGCTCTCTGTACATGGCTCATGTACAGGTTCATGATGGGCCCTTTTCCATGTAGTCACTCTACACTATATGAAAAGTTTGGTTTTTTGCAAGAAGCAAAGAATGAGTTGGATAGTTGGGCACCAGTATTTACTGCTGATGATACACATCTCCCTTCATATTTAATTGGTCAGAACTAGTTATATGACCATGATTAATTTCAAAGGTAGGGAAGTATAGACTTCCTCAAATCCAGAAACAGAAGAGAACCAAATATTGGGAAACATGAATGGTATTTAATACACTACTAAAATGTAAAAGAATCTATGTGAAAACTTTTAATGCACAACAATAATGTTTTTACCTTTTGGTCCAAAATTTCACTATAATTAATTCAATTTCTTTAGAAAGATTTTCCACCAGAAAGAAAAAATAAAAGAGTTTCAGATGATAATGTCTATAAGACTAATCTCTCTTTGGCAGGTGTGAGGCAATTTGACTGGGATACAATTCTCTTTGCTTGAGAAGATGAGACTAAATCTTAAAGATTAGCAAACACCCACATGTTCATTCATCCATTTATTTAACAGACACAGATGGAGCATCTGTTAAGCACATTTCAGATAAAACCTTCTAAAATGAGGGCATAGTGAGAAAAGTTTGAGAAGGGAAATGGGCATGATTCTAAATATTTTTAGAATTCTCTCTCAAAATATAATTTTTTTAGGAATATAGCAACTACATTATAGCCTCCAAATACTTTTAAGTTTTCAGATAGCTCTTGGAAATTTATTATATCATCATGATTAAAATACTTCCGTGACATTTATTCCAACTGGGGAATTTTAAAAAAGAATACATCTGAGTAAACAAATAAGATTTTTCCACGGATAAACTCTGAAGAAGACTTTCCTGACCAGCTGACACTAGCTAGCTGCATAAACATTTTGAAATAATATAATTATGTGGCTATTTTTCACCAGATTCAAGCATTTTAATTCGAATCATCAAATTTATTTCCTTAAAATGGTATATATTGAGCTGTCTAAATATTACTGAACCAGAATATCTTATAAAATTTCATAGCAATATAAGGCAACATTTTTAAATAACTTGAGAAAAAAATCTATGATGGGAAGTATCTCAATAAGGAAGTTGCCAATTATGCGTTTATGTTCTCAATGTGTTGGTGCAACATTTTTGGATTTATTTTAAAAAGCATTTTCCCAAATTCTGGTTATTTATTTAGGATAGATGGCCCAAAATAAAAATATTAGTTCAAAATGTATAAACACAAATTTAAAAGAGTAAATTCAACACAGTTTCAAGCTGCTTCCAGAAACATACTAATTTACACTCCAATATACCACCAGTATATTAATAGCTCTTCATTTTAGTTTTAAAATCTTATAAAAATTATTCTATTTCTTTGTTATTTTCCCACTGCTTTTATGCTGAAAAACTCTCTCTTCAGAAATCACAATATTTATTTATATTATATTCTAGTGATTATAATTTTGTTTTACTCTATTACTTTTCATCTATTAATAATTTACTATTTACTTTATCCATTCCTTCTTTCCTGCACAGCTTTAAATCTAGAATAGACCTTTCTCACAGTAGATATGATATAAATGTTTCTATTATAAATGATCAATACATTTGTTTTTACCTTTAAACATGAATGTGGTATGGCTTAACAGGATCTTCCAAATCAATTTTGTTTTAGACAACTGATTATTTTTTATTATAAAGCACAGTTACATTTTTTTATTTGTGTTCAAACCATTTGATTAAGAATGTCATTAACTCTTCATCCTACTAATTAAAACTGTTAACAGTCCAGTTTGTCAAGTAATATTATCAGTAGACTGTCAACAGAAAAACATTTTTATTTCAAAACTGAATGTGAGAAAACAACTTTAGCATAGCATTCCTACAATGACTTGTTCAATAGCTATTATTTCTAGTTCCTGGAAAGTAGTTGCTTTTTAGAAAGCATACAGTTTGATATCAATACAGATACCAAAGGTCAGGTAAGTTTCATAAGACCCTATAAATAAACAGTTTCAATGAATGCTAGTGCTACCAAAAAAAATGCTTTTATGCAAAGGCCCATTTTATACTGTGCTTCCCTTCTCTTTCAATGAAGTGTTGGTCCCAGACCCAGTTCTTGGATGTCTTTTCTCTCTATGTGTATTCATCCCTTGGTGATTCATTTTGTGTCTTTTTTTTTTCACCCTGCATGTATATGTCCTGATGACTTAAGTTTTTATCTCCAGATTTTTTCCTCAGGATTTCATACTTATACACAATTATTCACTCAATATCTCTCCGTGGATGTCTGATATACATCTCAAATTTAACATGTCCAAGTTCAAATTCCTATTTTTCTTTCTCCCCAAACTTGCTTGTCTTGTTGTCTTCTGTGTCTTAGTTAGTGGCAACTCTGTCCTTCTAGCTGCTCTAGATAAAACCCTAAGGCTCTCCTCAGCTCCTTGTCCTTTGTACTTACTACATCAGCAAATTCTATCCGTTCTAACTTTAAGATACATTCAGAAATGAACCCTCACTACATCCTCCATAACCTCTCCAGTCCACACCTCCATTATCTCCTGACCAGGTCAATGTTATAGTCTCATTGCTTTCCTTGCTTCAGCCCTTGTCACACTCATCAATCCAGGAGAGTGAGCCTGCTGCAACGTAAGTCCATCATCCCCCAATGATGCCCCTCCATCGTTGCAACCTCCAATGACTCTCTACCTTAAGCAAAAGCTAAAGCCAGAACAATGTCAAAAAACCTGTCTATGTAGCCTAGTCTCTGACAACTCTCCTCACTCTCACCTACTTGGCACAAGCTACATGGGCCCCTTTGCTATTTTCTGGGCAGAGACAGGGAATACACCGCTTGCTTGCCCTGCCTTTAAGAATCCTTTCCCATACATCTGCATAACTTAATTTCCATTGCCTCCTTACAGTTTTGTTCAAATGGCATCCTCTAGGTGAGGCATTCCCTGACTCTGCTAAACTTAGGCTACTCCCCATCTTCCTTCTTTTTTTCTTTATACCATTTTTATCACCACTAAAATACTACACAATGAAGTTATTTATTTTGCTTTATACATGCCTTTTTTGCACACACATGTAAGACAGATGTGGACAGGAATTTTCATTTATTTGATTCAACGATGGATTCCACACATCTATCTATAAATGACATGTGTGTGTGCTTGTGCCAAGTTGCTTCAGTCACGTCTGACTCTTTGTGATCCTTTGGACTGTAGCCCACCAGGCTTGTCTGTTCAGGGGATTCTCCAGGCAAGAATATTGGAGTGGTTGGCCATGTACTCTCTTCAAGGCGACCTTCCCCACCCAGGGATGGAACCCATGTCTCTTATGTCTCCTGCATTGGTAGGCAGGTTCTTTACCACTAGTGTCGCCTGGGAAATTCATAAATGGTATACTAATTCTTAATCCAGATATTTGTATTAGGCTATTTAAACTGTTTAAAAATTATAAAACAATTTACTTTTTCTCTATGAGCTTTCATTTTTATAAACAGTCAGCCAAGTCCTTTGTAAATTAATAGGTAGTCAGCTGGTTTCCATTTTATTACAGGTAAAATAAAAATTAAGAAACTGGCTACCAACAACAGATAAGTGTAAACATTTTTTAAAAGCTGTGTTAATAAAAGAATTTTGGTAGTATTTGTAGTGATCAAAGAAAAGTACACCTAAAATATACCATGGTATATTAATGATATTGATGACATAAGAACTTGGGGCATTTCCTCCTTTATATCTGAGACTAGAAAATAAATTGTTTTGATTTTCTTAGTACATTACTTGGCTTGGCTAGCACTGTTAAATGGCAATGTTTACTTGTGATATTTATTAATTTTGATGAATGAAAAATTTATAAGGTTAAAGAGGACCATTCTGTCACAGAAAACTTAATGTCAGTACTTACTTTGGGGCATATTAAGTATATTCCATGTCTTGTTTCTTACAGCACATCTTTTTACAATTTCAGATCAAGGGGCATAGTTCTCTTGTAAGAGACTGACCAGTTACCTTAGTAGGTAAAACAATGCAGAGTAAGCAAATATCTTGTCTGAGAAATAGCTGTTAAATCAAGCTTTCAAATATCCAAAGTTCATTTTTAAAAATATAATTTGAATTTCCCTGAGTTATTAGTAAGCAACATTACTTATATGAATAACTTCCACAGGCAAATAATTATAACTCAGAAGAATGAATAAAAATATTTATTTATATAAATCAAAAGCACTTTTAAAAAAGGTAAATGGAAATAGTCTTCAAGAAAAAAAGGTGATAAGCTGTCATATCTTAGTATTAATACCAGCCAGCCTAGCACATGATAGGTAGTGATTTCATATTTTTAAATTAAAAATGAATTCATCTTCCTTATTAGATTAATTTTTTTCTAGTAAAAACTAAAGGAGTAGGAAATGGTTACCCACTCCAGTATTCTTGCCTCGAGAATTCCATGGACAGAGAAGTCTAGCAGGCTACAGTCCATGGGGCTGCAAAGAGTCGGACATGACTGAGTGACTAACACCTTCACTTTCTTCAGCGAAAACGGAAGTGTTACCCAAGAAATGAACCGTGCTGCAATAACATACTACCTTAATCTTACTACTAGTTATTAGTAAACTAGTGATTTAGCTTTATGACATGTGCCAACTTATTCCTACCCATTCTCTCTGTGTCTATAGGAAAAGCATCAGTATGAGTTAAAACCTCCAAAGGCTAAGCGACTTACCCAAGGCCTCAAGAAAGTTCATATATCTGGGCCTCATTTTCTATATTTTAAAATGACAGTCTAGGACGAGAAGACGTAAGATGAATTTCAGGCTTCACCATTCCACAATTCTAACAGTGGACAATTATCCCATCTGATAAAGATCTGTATTCATCTTTCTCGGAGTTCTTTTTGCACTGTATTGTAATTTGGATTCTTTCACTTATATTATTTTTAGCTCATCTTGTTTTAATTTACTTTGTCTGAATTCTCCTTGCGACTGTGAGCACCTGGAAGTTAAGCACCATACCTGATGTGTTTATGTCCCCAGTGCTTGACACCTTACCTAGTACATGAGAGGTGTTAGTCAATGATCCACACTTGTAGAAAAGTGTGTTGGTTATGCTCTTACATTCTTTATGCTTTTTTTTTTTCTGATCTTAAGTATACAAAATTCCATTAGAAAATTCTATTTTACTAGACATTTTAAGGAAGATGTCATCACTGCCCTAACACTCAGAGTAATAAAAGGAGTATGCTAAATGCAAGGCTTTTGATATTTTAAGTCTCTGGATTGGCTAAAGATCATTACTAATTCTAAAAACCCAAGTATCCCATTAAGGAGAATGTAAGGAATATTCACCAATAATAATAACAACATAATATAATACAGTGATAACATAGTGGAAAATTTAAGTACTAGGCACACAAATATGTTGTCTTTAATTCTAGTAAATATACAAAACAATTAATTTAACACATAATAATGATGCATATAATTTTTTTCATGAATGATACTTATACACAAGTATAAACAGTTCATATGACTATAATAATTTTTTCTTCTTTAAAAATTTTTTTCCCATGCATAAAATCAGTATCAGTGTTGATCATTTCTCTGATATTAAATATTTGGCTATGATGCATATTTCTGCATATTCCTCTCATTTAGAGAGCATAATCTTTGGTTTTACTTTAGAATAAACAGAGTTCCTTTTTCTCCAAGAGTCCCACTCTGTCTTGCTTACATCCATTCAACTATGCATCCAGTCTATATTCATCAACTTTTTTCATCCATCTATTCTACCACTCATCATTCATACACTGATCTATCCATTCATTCATTCATTCATCAGCTAATCGTAGAGCACTTAATCTGTGCAGGGCTTACAATTGTGAGGGGGACAGACATTTAATCCAATTGTAACATACCAGATAAGTATAATAAACAGTTTGCAAAAAAAAGTATATGCATCAGAAAGTTGATTTGGAATAGACAGCAAAAATTTCCAGGAAGAGGTACTAATAAGAGTTTTGGGATGGTGTGGGAAGATAGATTGGAAGAGAAGAAATGAGATGTGCAGGAGTTTAAAAGAATATGAAGACTGCATAAAGCAAACTTGCTTCTGCAAGAGGCTGTAAGTATGTATTTGGTGCTGAGGTGCTGGGGGTGGGGGCAAGAAACAGGAGGTAACAGGAATTGAGGCTTGAAAAATGGGCACCATCAGATCACGAGGGGTTCCATAGGCCATATTAAGTACTACTGAGTTAAGGTATCTTCACAGGGCTGGTAAGAGTGAATGAGCTCAAAAAGACTAATATTTTCATGTGGTCACTATATCCACTAAGAAATTAAAAATTGTTTTCGGTTTTTACTTTCAAACAAAACTGAATCAACATTTCTATCTGACAACTGAACAGATATGTGATCTCTTAATTGAAAAAGTTATTTAAAATGATGTGATCTCGTAATTGAAAAAGTTATTTAAAACGGAAGAGCTACAAAAAAAATTATCCTCAAATAGTTCACATATTAAATGAAGGGATTTAACTAGTAAAAATAAATCACCTAAACACAAAGCCAGTAAGACTGATTAACAATGGTTATTTGTCTGGAGGTGGATTATAGAGGACTTTTGTATTCTTGTTTATACATCCCATGGCTTCCTTGATGGCCCAGTGGTAAAGAATCCATCTGCCAACACAGCAGATGTGAGTTTGATTCCTGGGTCAGGAAGATCCCGTGGAGAAGGAAATGGCAACCCACTCCAGTATTCTTGCCTGGGAAAGCCTATAGAAAGTGGAGCCTGGTGGGCTACAGTCCACATGGTTGCAAACGGTTGGACACAACTTAGTGCCCAAACAACAACAACAGTATTCATAACTTTATGTCAATAATAGTACATTGATTTATTTAATCAGAAAAAGCAAAATTGTTTTCAATTTGAGGAAAAGTTTGTAAAAAATATTAATGACTTATAAAAATAAAATATTAAATTTTTAAAAGTTGAAACTTCAGCTTAATTAAATTTTAGAGAATTTAAATTTTCTTTATTGGACAAAAACATGTAGCCTTCCTTCATCAATTTCAGCAGCACTGCAAACACAAGGTCTCCTCTTATAGCTGAGCTATGATGCACTTAAACAGTTTTAATTAAAATTCACCTTAGCAAGCATTCAATATTATTTGCTATAGAAATAAGAACTCAGAAATCTAAAGACACAAAATAAATCCTTTGCTTAATTAAAATGGTAGTAAATATTCACAAATAATATGAACCGGTGCAGACAAACTAATTTAGATATAACTCTTATTAATTGGATCAATCAAAACTACTGTTAAGATTTCTTTCAGATGAAGACACTGTTTTTACAACATCTTTTCTAAAATAAATGTATAACAGACTGGAGAACAGATCAAATTTTAACATTATAATTTTTATGCCAAAAATATTTTTAATGTCATTTATAGAGTCTTAAAATCGAAGTTAGGTAGATGCAATTTTAAATTTAAATCATTTAGTGTTCTTTCAGCTAAGGACTGAATAAAAACACAAAGAATGGCCTATCTTGGGTAATTTAACATAGTGATGTCTAGCACTGTGCCTGGCACATAAAAGGCAACCAGACAAAATGGTAGATGGCTGGTAAACCCCTTCCCTGAAGCCTGATTAGGTTCCCGTTCCCGTCCCATGCTTCACAAGGATTTCCAGGCTGCTGCTATGACTACTAGCATAGGTATTATAGTTAATGGCTCTGGGGTGAAATACACTGGCGGGTTAAGACAGGTCATAGTTTAGTAGCACTGGCAGAAAGCATTCAGAGACTGAGAGGCCATCTGGTGTTCTCTAGCATTGTCCCAAAGTAGAGAAAATAAAAGATTTACAACAGTTTCTCTTTCCCATTTTAATTTCTTTTTTTTTTCTTCTAAAAGTAATCTCATTTTTATTTTTCAATTGGCCACTACATTGTTTTTTATTTTATTTTATTTTATTTTTAAACTTTACAATATTTTATTAGTTTTGCAACACAGGTGACATTTAAACCACTCTTCTAGTATACACATCTTTTGGAAGACATTCAATTCATCACGACTATAAATCACTTACTCATCACACCATCTCCCAGTGTTTCTCTCCCCCCACCTCTCTTTTTTGGTGTCAGTGCTATTAATCTATATCTTATCTGTACCACATTTTATGAACTGTTAGAAATTTTTAAAAATTATCAGTGTCTCAAAATCATTCTAAGGAATTTTTTAAAATGATGAGTGAGTGAGTGAAAGTCACCAAGTCGTGTCCAACTCTTTGTGACCCCATGGACTATACAGTCCATGAAATTCTCCAGGCCAGAATACTGGAATAGGCAGCCTTTCCCCTCTCCAGGGGAATCTTCCTAATCCAGGGATCAAACCCAGGTCTCCCACATTACAGGGAGATTCTTTATCAGCTGAGCCACAAGAGAAGCCCTTAAAATGATGAATGTTCATTAAATAAAACTCTTTTTATCTATAAGCACAATATGATATATTCACTCACTTAATCTGGAAAATAACAGGCAATTTGAAGATGATAGTTGAAAACTACAAAAAGAAGAAAACACATACTGGAATTTAATTCCATTTCTCCTATAAGCTGAATTTGTTATTAAGTTGATAAAATTCAAAGATGTATTTTGTATGGTAGGAAAATCAGTGCCAACAGTCAAAAAATGTTTTAACAGTAAAGGGTAGGAAATGACATTGTTGAAGTACCTACTCTGTGCTAGAGAAACAAACCTTGTTGTTTCTGTTTTATATATAGTAGTGTGTATATATTATTTCCAATCTCCTCTTGCTGCTAAGTCCCTGCAGTCGTGTCTGACTCTGCATGACCCTATAGACAGCAGCCCACCAGGCTCCCTGGTCCCTGGGATTCTTCAGGCAAGAACACTGGAGTGGGTTGCCATTTCCTTCTCCAATACATGAAAGTGAAGTCGCTCAGTCGTGTCCAACTCTATCGACCCCATGGACTGCAGCCTACCAGGCTCCTCTGTCCATGGGATTTTCCAGGCAAGAGTAGTGGAGTGGGTTGCCATTTCCTTCTCCAGCCTTCTCCTCTTACTCAACCATAAAAAAAGAAATAATGGCATCTGTATAAACATGGATGGACCTAAACATTATCATACTAAGTGAAGTAAGCAAAACATAGAAAGACAAATATTATATGATATCACATATATGTGAAATCTAAGAAATGATATAAATAAACTTATTTACAAAATGAAAACAGACTCACAGTTAGAGGAAACAAACTTATGGTTACCAGAGGGGATAATGGGGGTGGGAGAGGGTGAAAAGAGAGATAGTTTAGATATTTTTAACTTCTGGTTACCTATAAAGAAATCATTGCTAGCAAAGCCAAACCCCATATCTATTTAATATTGAGTCTGTGCCCTTTCCACCACTGCTGCGTCCAAGCAGACAATCCCTTAGACTAAATACCTAATTCATCATTTTAAATCCATAGTAGTGAATAACGTATTAGTTATATTAATTGATCCTTAATTATGAGCCATGAACCAGGCAACATGCTAATAGGTGCTATTCACACTATTCTATTCTATTCTCTCAAAAATTAGCAGTTGTTGTTGTTCAGGTGCCAAGTCATGTCCAACTCTCTGCACCAACCATGAACACGTGTGTAGCCCTTCTAATGTGTTCCTGACTATTCTCAGCACATCACACATATTCATCCAATCCCAGGCAGCAGTGATTACTTTATCCTCATTTTAGGGTTGAGTAAACTGAGGCAGAGGAGATTAAATTTCTTGGTAAACATAACCCAGCTAGAAAATGCAGAGAAGACACTCACAATCCAGAGAGTCTGATTTCAAAGTCTTTTCTCTTTATTATCTTATGTTGAAGATGAGCAAACAACTCAGAAAAGTTAAGTAACCAGAAGATTATTCAGGGGTAAGTGGTCAAGGAAGGCCTGTAAGATAATGTATATATGAGACTATGATTTCAAGGAACTTTACAAACCTTTGTTTATCCAACTTCATAATGAAATTAATGACACAACTTGTAATCATTTAGAATGAATATAATCTTTGTCTTGTTAGATACTATGCAGAGCATAATGTTCTCTAAATAATGTCCTGAAATGACTCAGAATGAGTGTCTTGAAAGTGTACTGGTTACTGTCATGTACTGCAAAGCACTGATCCTAAAGGGTCATTCCAAGTGTCAGTTTTTGTATTAACATACAATTTATGTTAATAGGCTAAATGCTTCCAGGTCACTGTACTTGATAACTTCTTCCTGGTGTCAAGCATTTTATGAGCCTCTGTGTGCTGTGCTGTGCTTAGTCGCACAGTTGTGTCTGACTCTTTGAACCCCAAGGACTGTAGCCCGCCAGGCTTCTTTATGCATGTAATCCTCCACATAAGAATATGGAAGAGGATAGCCATTCCCTTCTCCAGGAGATCTTGACACTGCACTTAAACGTAGCAGTCTTCTAATTTCGTATGCTGGAGTGAAGGGGCAAAAAATAGACAATTGGTTGGCATTTCTCAAAGCTACAAAACTCTGGCGTCTAAGGATGTATTAGGATTCTTTGAGGATTTTTTTTTAAAAGGAGATCTGATGGTGTGAACAATCGCTGAGAGCCAGACATCCTGGAATGTGAAGTCAAGTGGGCCTTAGGAATCATCACTATGAACAAAGCTAGTGGAGGTAATGGAATTCGAGTTGAGCTATTTCAAATCCTAAAAGATGATGCTGTATAAGTGTCGCACTCAATATGTCAGCAAATGGAAAACTCAGCAGTGGCTGCAGGACTGGAAAAGGTAAGTTTTCAATCCAGTCCCAAGAAAGACAATGCCAAAGAATGTTCAAACTATTGCACAATTGCACTCATTTCACATGCTACCAAAGTAATGCTCAAAATCCTTAAAGATATGCTTCAACAGTATGTGAACCGAGAACTTCCAGATGCTCAAGCTGGATTTAGACAAGATAGAGGAATCAGAAATCAAATTACCAACAACCACTGGATTATAGAAAAACCAAGAGAATTGCAGAAAAACATCTATTTCTGCCTCATTTACTATGTTAAAGCCTTTGTGTGGATCACAGCAAACTGTGGAAAATTCTTCAAGAGATGGGAATACCAAACCATGCTACCTGTCTCCTGAGAAATCTGTATGCAGGTCAAGAACCAACAGTTAGAACCAGACATGGAAAAATGGACTGGTTCCAAATTGGGAAAGGAGTAAGTCAAGGCTGTATATTGTCACCCTGCTTATTTAACATATATGCAGAGTATATCATGTGAAATGCTGGGCTGGAAGAAGCACAAGCTGGAATCAAGACTGCCGGGAGAAATATCAATAACCTCAGATATGCAGATGACACCACCTGTATGGTAAAAAGCGAAGAGGAACCAAAGAGCCTCTTGATGAGGATGAAATAGGAGAGTGAAAAAGCTGGCTTAAAACTCAACATTCAGAAAACTAAGATCATGTCATCCAGTTCCATCACTTCATGACAAACAGATGTTGAAACAATGAAAACAGTGACAGACTATTTTTTGGGCTCCAAAATCTCTGCAGATGGTGACTGCAGCCATGAAATTAAAAGGTGCTTACTCCTTGGAAGAAAAGCTATGAGCAACCTAGACAGTGGATTAAAAAGCAGAGACATTACTTTGCCAGAAAAGGTCCATCTAGTCAAAGCTATGGTTTTTCCAGTAGTCATGTATGGACGTGAGAGCTGGACTATAAAGAAAGCTGAGCACCAAAGAATTGATGCTTTTGAACTGTGGTGTTGGAGAAGATTTCTGAGAGTCCCTTGGACAGCAAGGAGACCAAATCAGTCAATTGTAAAGAAAATCAACTCTGAATATTCATTGGAAGGACTGATGCTAAAGCTGAAGCTCCAATATTTGGCTGCCTGATACAAAGACTTATGTTTGGAAAAGACCGTGATGCTGGGAAAGATTGAAGGCAAGAGGAGAAGAGGATGACAGAGATGGTTGGATGGCATCACCGACTCAATGGACATCAGTTTGAGCAAGTTCTGGGAGTTGGGTGATGGACAGGGAAGCCTGGCGTGCTGCATTTGATGGGATCACAAAGAATTGGACATGACCGAGCAACTGAACTGACTGAACTGAACTAAGCAACTGAAAAACAACAACAAAATGAATTGCTCAAATTTATGCACTATGATTTCTGGGTATTATTATACATGAAATCTTTTTTTGAATGTGAACAGATACATGCATATACTAGAGTTAATGCTTGTGCTTCCTTGGTACCAACAATTTTGATTGTTTAGAAGTCTTTTTATCTTTCAATTATGCTTGGTAGGTTTTGGGTTCCAAATAAGTGACTTCCAGGCAAAAACATTATTAATGTTATACTGATAAATACATCACGGACTCCCTAGGTACATTGTTACTGGACTAGAAATAAAAGAGCATCTGGACCAAATCCTTTTATATTTTCAGCACTGTCTTTTACCAGTTAAGAAAATTTATCAGCTGTTTTTACAAATGTTTTTAATTCATACCATAAATATTCTTCTATATTTATAATCAATCATACTTAATATGGTCAAGAATTTCCAAGTTCATCAATGCTCTTGAATGTCTGGCATTGCCTAAATATGTTTTATAAATAATCTTAGTCAACCTGCTCAATTTATTTTTATACATTTTGATGACTTACTAGAATGTTATATAAAAGAGATTTAGATAATAATCTATTCAAATATATGGACTTTTCCTAGGTGGCATAGTAAAGAATCCACCTGCCAATGCAGGGATGCAAGTAGATGTGGGTTCAATCCCTGGGTTGGAAAGATTCCCTGGAGTAGGAAATGGCAACTGACTTCAGCATTCTTATCTGGAAAATTCCATGGATAGAGGAGCCTGGTAGACTATATGGTCCAGGGGGCCACAGCGTCAGACATGACTGAGCCCACAGCAGACACTGCTGCTGCTAAGTCGCTTCAATCATGTCCGACTCTGTGTGACCCCATAGACAGCAGCCCACCAGGCTCCTCCGTCCCTGGGATTCTCCAGGCAAGAACACTGGAGTGGGTTGCCATTTCCTTCTCCAATGCATGAAAGTGAAAGTGAAGTTGCTCAGTCGTGTCCAACTCGCAGCGACCACATGGACTGCAGCCCACCAGGCTCCTCCGTCCATGGGATTTTCCAGGCAAGAGTACTGGAGTGGGGTGCCATTACCTTCTCCAACAGCAGACACACACACATTCAAATATGCAATGCCTGGACTGAAAATGTTTTTAATATTTAGTCCTATGCCATAAAATTTTTATATCACTGACACTGATCAACTAAAGGTTAGATTACTGTTTAGACAATATGTTAGTCACAAGTTTATACAAGCAAGATGTCAATAAAACTATGTACCTCTACATTCAAGTGAAAAGAGTAAACTATTTAAAAAAGTTTTACAACTCTTTTATCAATTCTTTTTGCTTCAGTTCAGTTCTGTTCAGTCGCTCAGTCGTGTCCAACTCTTTGTGACCCCATGAATTGCAGCACGCCAGGCCTCCCTGTCCATCACCAACTCCCGGCGTTCACTCAAACTCACGTCCATCGAGTCGGTGATGCCATCCAGCCATCTCATCCTCTGTCGTCCCCTTTTCCTCCTGCCCCCAATCCCTCCCAGCATCAGAGTCTTTTCCAATGAGTCAACTCTTCGCATGAGGTAGCCAAAGTACTGGGGTTTCAGCTTTAGCATCGTTCCTTCCAAAGAACACCCAGGACTGATCTCCTTCAGAATGGACTGGTTGGATCTCCTTGCAGTCCAAGGGACTCTCAAGAGGTCCAGATGAGTACTAACTGCTCTTCATTGGAGGGCAAATGAAAACCAAATAAAGTCCCCAAAATGTGCACAATAATACAATTTTGCTTTATTTTTAAAATGTTACATTTGAGTATGTGTTGAGATGGTAGCTCAACAGGAAGATGATGTTGATTTAAAATGTCTGTTTTCCCCACCTCCTGGCATTCTACAGTAGCCAAAAAAGATGAATAACAAACAATGCTAATTGTAGTGTTGATAACTGAGTTTAAAATTCCCCCAAATAATTATGTCTCGATGAACAGAACAAAGAACTTGAGACACATGGCATAATGATTAATTGGAGTCTGGAACAGGTAATTTTATGGGCATTCCTCCATGGAAAAAAAAGCTAAATGGGTGACATATATTGAGAAGCAGCAATGGATTAGTAAAAATGACCTTAAGTGATGATGAGTCTGACTGGTAAGCAAGTAAAACATATAGAGGGTTCAGAAATCAACCAGGTAACAAGCAGATTATTTTCAGTTTGCATAGGGATACCAAGTCTCAACTCTTTTTAGACATTGAAATGCTACGTTTTTATAAGAAAGGACCATTATTAAAAATATGCTAACTAAATCATCCTGAAAGATGAACCCAGATTCCCATATGCTGGTATCTTTGCTTGCTAACATCATAAATCCAGCCTGTTTTGCATTCTTCCCTGTAGTCAGCAAATGACTCTCTATGTCATTCATAGCAGTAGAAATGTTACATATTATTGAGAAAATAAGGAAGTAAGACATGTATTTATGTTAAATTTAGGAATAGGTTTTATAATCTGCATGGTAACTTGTGTGTGTTTTGTTCATTAACTGTGTAAATGTTGAAGATAATTTAACATTAGAGAATCTGTCATGTTGAATTTGTCATCTTAATGTAAATGTTTAAGAAAATATGATTGATATTAAACTTATGGGTTTTAATTTGGGATTTTCAGGATTATTTATTTGGTATTAGAATTTTGATTTTAAGATGAAATAATAAAAGGTACACATTTTGTTCTTATGATTTTAAATTCATAACTGTAAGATAAGTTGTTTGTATACAATATATGTTTAACTATTTGATAGTTTAATATTCTAGAAATTTAGACTTCTTCTGTTAGTTGAAGTGTTAGTTGCTTAGTCGTGTTCAACTCTTTAGACCCGATGAACTGTAACCCACCAAGCTCCTCTATCCATGGGATTGTTCAGGCAAGAATACTTGAGTGAGTCGCCATTTCCTTCTCCAGGGGATCTTCGCAACCCAGGATTCGAACACACAACTCTTCTGTCTCCTGCAATGGCAGGCGGGTTCATTACCACGAGTGCTGCCTGGGAAGCCCTCTTACGTTTAAAGTGGTTAAATGTTAAATGTTTTAAAGATTCATAAACCTTTCTTGTTAGGTGTTTGAAATGATGGAGGGATTTGGATGAGTTAAAATTTGTAATCACAATCTAAAATGTCTAAGGAAACTGAATTAATCAGATTTATAAGTGATGCCAAATATTTAGGGGAAATTAATCTGTCAAACTTACAAGTCAATTGAGCATTGATTAAAGAATAAGGAAAAATTGCATGTTTTTCATTTTAACAAAAATATTAGAATTCTAAGTGCGTTTATCAGAATTTCTCTTTGCAGATTTAAGACCTGATTTAAACTGTAATTTTAATAAGTTGAATGCAAATTAAAATATGAAGAACTACAACCATTTTTTCTCTGCGTGAAGACACTCAGTCATGTTTGACTCCTTGTGAGCCTATGGCCTGTAGCCCGCCAGGCTCCTCTGCCTATTGGGATTCTCCAGACAAGAATACTGGAATGGGTTGTCACTTCTCCAGGGGATTTTCCCACTGAGAGATCAAACCCGGGTCTCCCACAATGGAGGCAGACTCCTTACCCCTCTGAACTACCAGGGAAGCCCCAGTGTATGTATGCACACATATTTTTCCTGGGCATTAAGATATAATTGCGTTGAGGTATAGTGGGGGGAATACTTTCAGTAGGAACTCAGCTTAGTCCTAACACCAGCATTAGTACGTGAGAACTTTTTTTTTTTTTTTAAAGTTCATTTTGGAGTAATTAGGAATAGTGAGAAGTGCTCTTCTCATCCAATATCATGTATTCATCTTTTCAGAGGATATATGATATCTATTATGGTTTTTCTAGTAGTAATGTATGGATGTGAGAGTTGGACCATGAAGAAGGCTTAGCATCAAAGCATTGATGCTTTCAAACTGCTGTGTTGGAGAAGACTCTTGAGAGTCCCTTGGACTGCAAGGAGATCAAACCAGTCAATCCTAAAGGAAATCAATCCTGAATATTCATTGGAAAGACTGATGCTGAAGCTGAAGCTCCAATACTTTGGCCACCTGATACCAAGAGCCAACTCATTAGAAAATACCCTGATGCTGGGAAAGATTGAAGGCAGGAGGAGAAGGGGACAACAAAGGACAAGATGGCTGGATGGCATCACCAATTCAATGGACATGAGTTTGGGCAGTCTCCAGGAGACAGTGACGGACAAGGAGACCTGGCATGCTGTGGTCCATGGTGTCACCAAGAGTCGGACACATCTGAGCGACTAAACAACAACATCAAATGATATTTCTGGTAATATTAATTTTAATCACTAAGTTAAATAGTCTTTCCAAGTATGTCCACTGTGAAGTTACTATTTTTCCCTTTTGATATTGTATTCTAAATTCAGCCCCCACTCAACAGAAAGGGTGGCGACTAAGCTTCACCTCCTAGATTGGGTAGTTATCTACATATACAATTTGGAATCCTATAAAGATTTGTCTCTTCTCTTGCAGTTACTTATTAACTTCCGGAAAACTGCAACCTCCAAAATTATCTATACTTGTTCCTTTAAAGGATTGCTAAGAAGACTTACAAGACCTTTTAGAACTAACATCCCCAAAAGATGTCCTTTTCATTATAGGGGACTGGAATGCAAAAGTAGGAAGTCAAGAAACACCTGCAGTAACAGGCAAATTTGGCCTTGGAGTACAGAACGAAGCAAGTCAAAGGCTAATAGAGTTTTGCCAAGAGAACGCACTGGTCATAGCAAACACCCGCTTCCAAAAACATAAGAGAAGACTCTACACATGGACATAACCAGATGGCCAACACCAAAATCAGACTGATTATATTCTTTGCAGCCAAAGATGGAGAAGCTCTATACAGTCAGCAAAAACGAGACTGGGAGCGGACTGTGGCTCAGATCATAAACTCCTTATTGCCAAATTCAGACTTAAATTGAAGAAAGTAGGGAAAACCACTACACCATTCAGGTATGACCTAAATTAAATCTCTTATGATCATACAGTGGAAGTGGCAAATAGACTCAAGGGATTAGATCTGATAAAGAGAGTGCCTGAATAAATATGGATGGAGGTTCATGACATTGTACAGGAGACAGTGATCAAGACCATCCCCAAGAAAAAGAAATGCAAAAAGGCAAAACAGCTGTCTGAGGAGGCCTTACAAATACCTGAGAAAAGAAGAGAAGTGAAATGCAAAGGAGAAAAGGAAATTATGCCCATTTGAATGCAGAGTTCCCAAGAATAGCAAGGAGAGATAAGAAAGCGTTCCTCAGTGATCACTGCAAAGAAATAGAGGAAAAAAAACAGAATGGGAAAGACTAGAGATCTCTTCAAGAAAATTAGAGATACCAAGGGAATATTTAATGGAAAGATGGGCTCAATAAAGGACAAAAATGGTATGGACCAAACAGAAGCAGAAGATATTAAGAAGAGGTGGCAAGAACACACAGAAGAACTGTACAGAAAAGATCTTCACGACCCAGATAATCACGATGGTGTGATCACTCACCTAGAGCCAGACATCCTGGAATATGAAGTCAAGTGGTCTTTAGGAAGCATCACTACATACAAAGCTAGTGGAGGTGATGGAATTCCAGTTGAGCTATTTCAAATCTTAAAAGACGATGCTGTGAAAGTGTTGCACTCAATATGCCAGAAAATTTGGAAAACTCGGCAGTGGCCACAGGACTGGAAACGGTCAGTTTTCATTCCAATCCCAAAGAAAAGCAATGCCAAACAATGCTCAAACCACCACACAATTGCCCTCATCTCACACACCAGTAAAGTAATGCTCAAAATTCTCCAAGCCAGGCTTCAGCAATACATGAACCGTGAACTTCCAGTTGTTCAAGCTGGTTTTAGAAAAAGCAGAGGAACCAGAGATCAAATTGCCAACATCTGCTGGATCATCAAGAAAGCAAGAGAGTTCTAGAAAAACATCTATTTCTGCTTTATTGACTATGTTAAAGCCTTCGACTGTGTGGATCACAACAAACTGTGGAAAATTCTTCAGGAGAGGGGAATACCAGACCACCTGCCTGCCTCCTGATAAATCTGTATTCAGGTCAGGAAGCAACAGTTAGAACTGGACATGGAACAATAGACTGGTTCCAAATAGGAAAAGGAGTACGTCAAGGCTGTATATTCTCACCCTGCTTATTTAACTTATATGCAGTGTACATCATGAGAAACGCATAAGCTGGAATCAAGATTGCCAGGAGAAATATCAATAACCTCAGATATGCAGATGACATCATCCTTATGGCAGAAAATGAAAAATAACTAACAGCTTCTTGATGAAAGTGAAAGAGGAGAGTGAAAAAGTTGGCTTAAAGCTCAACATTCAGAAAACTTAGATAATGGCATCTGGTCGTATCACTTCATGGCAAATAGATGGGGAAACAGTAGAAACAGTGACAGACTTTATTTTAGGGGGCTCCAAAATCACTGCAGATGGTGACTGCAGCCATGAAATTAAAAGACGCTTACTCCTTGGAAGGAAAGTTATGACCAACCTAGACAGCATATTAAAAAGCAGAGACATTACTTTGCCAACAAAGGTCTGTCTTGTCAAGGCTATGGTTTTTCCAGTAGTCATGTATGGATGTGAGAGGTGGACTATGAAGAAAGCTGATCGCTGAATAATTGATGTTTTTGAACTGTGGTGTTGGAGAAGACTCTTGAGAGTCCCTTGGACTGCAAAGAGATCCATCCAATCCATCCTAAAGGAGATCAGTCCTGGGTGTTCATTGGAAGGACTTATGTTGAAGTTGAAACTCCAATACTTTGGCCACCTGATGTGAAGAACTGACTCATTTGAAAAGACCCTGATGCTGGGAAAGATTGAAGGTAGGAGGAGAAGGGGACCACAGAGGGTGAGATGGTTGGATGGCATCACCGACTCAATGGACATGAGTTTGAATAAACTCCGGGAGTTGGTGATGGACAGGGAGCCCTGGCGTGTTGCGGTCCATGGAGTCGCAAAGAGTCAGACAGGACTGAGCAACTGAACTGAACTGAAGAGTATCCAAAATGGATATAAGTAGTAATGAGTTTTATGAAGATTGAAAATTTTAATCAATTATTTGCCCTTAGGTATGTTTGAGGTTGTTTTAAAGTATATATTTAAAATTAGGAATAAATCTTATTTAACTGTCTTAATATACTAAGTACCATCTTTAATTATTTTTGCTTCTGAGATGTCACAGAGACCAAACTCCTCATCAACTAAGACAGGATTTGCCTTATTGATTGGATAACACAAACTCTTTAAAAGGAGCATACTGGGTGTTATTTATGATTACATTATATTACCTGGGTCTCTGCCTGACAGTTCAGGATATAGGGTTCATAAAATGTAAGAACTACATATTCTTTTTTTTTTTTTAATGGAGGAGAAAGAAAGAGTGGTTTTATTACTTTGCCTGGTAAAGGGGGAACACAGGAGGCTAGACACTCAAGAACTGTGCACCGCCCCTGGCAGTGAATAGGGAGAGGTTACATAGTCAGGCAGGTTTGTGTGATAAGGATCAAAGCAGTAACAATCTTCATTCCTTCTGCAAAGTTTCAAAAGGGTGGGGTCGCCGACAAGATTAAGGTGTGTACAGAGTCTTAGGTGGTCCTCTCCTAAACTTGAGACTACATATATTCTAAATCTACCATTAAAATCACAAGATCATCTTTGCCATAATTGTCTTTTGATAATTTGATACAAGGAAATGTTAAGGAGACTTTAAACTATTTTATTATTTCAATGAAATCCAAGTTCTGTTTTTAACAGAGGTCCCTGGTATAAGACATGTGATCTAAATTCACAGCTTATAATGTCTAAATCACAGTTAAATTATTAATCTCATTTTCATATCAGAAAGTCACTTATCAGACTCAGCAGGCTGGCAATTACTCAGCACAATAGGTTTCCATTTATTAAATAATCAAATGGTAATTGTCAAACATCAAACATGGGCTCATTTAAAGGAAATAACAACCAATTTTGCTGTAGTATGGATTATTAAACAGGATAGCCTCATTTTTGAAGAACTTTTCAACTAACATTTTCCTTGTAGCATCTCAAGCCCAGATATATTTGATTTTTTTCACCTTCTACTCAATAAAAAACTTGAACTACTTTGGAGGAAAAAAGACAATTTTCTCTACTTAAAATGATAACATTATATCTTTTATGTTTTAGAAATGCCAAAGTCTTTTTGGAACAACCTAAAATCTAAAAATGAAATAGTCTTCCATTACAATTGGGGAATAACATATTTTAGGATGAAAAATATGAATTTTTTTATACTGTAAATTTAGTCATTCTATCTCCTTTAGTTCCTTCTAAAATAATAGTAACTGTAGATGCTAATATTTCCTGAGTGCTTATTTTGTACTAAGTACTGTGTTAAACACTTTAAGCTCATTATCTCATTTAATCTTTAAAACATCCCTGAAGATTAACTACTTTTATTCTCCCATTTTATGTATGAAGACACTGAGTTTTAAGGAATTTAAGAAACCAAGAAGGAACAGACTGCAGAGTCTATGCTCATAGCTGGATAATGGCCTCTCAAGGATGTCCATACCCCAATCTTTGGAAACTATGAATATGTATAAGTTATATGAGAAAAGGGAACTAAGGTACCATACAGAAGTAAAGTTGCTAGTCATCTGACCTTAAAAAAGGAAAATTTTTCTGGATTATATGGATGGGTCCAATGTAGTCACAGGGTCCCAAAATGCAGAAGAAGGAACCAGTAGAGTCAGTTTCAGATGATGCATTATGAGAAGGACTAGACCAGCCATGGCTGGCTTTGAAAACAGAAATGGGCCATGAGCCAAAGAAAATCAGATTGGTTTCAAGATACTAAGAAAAAAGAAAAAAAAAGATGGGGTTGCTTGTATATTTTTGAGATTAATTCTTTGTCAGGCACAGGGATGAACCTGAGGGATGGGATGGTGAGGGAGGTGGGAGGGAAGTTCAGGATGGGGAACACATGTACACCCATGGCTGATTCATGTGAATGTATGGCAAAAACCACCAAAATATTGTAAAGTAATTAGCATCCAATTAAAATAAATAAATAAATAAATAAAAAGATGGGGGAGGGGGCTCCAGAAAGGAATGCAGTTTTGCTAACACCTCTGTTTTATGTCACTGAGAACCATTTCAGACTTCTGATGTCCAGAACTGTAAGACAAATTTGCATTGTTTAGCTCACTAGGCTTGTAGTCATGTTTTATACAAGGCATAGAAATCTAATATAGATTTTGGTACTGGAAGTATAGTGGTGCTGTAATAAATCCTTAAAATGTAGAAGTGACCTTGGATTTGGGCAATGGATTAAGCCTGGAAAAATTTTCAGGAAATGTCTAGATTACCTTGACAGCTGGTTAGTAAAAATATGGATGTTAATCACCTTGCTAAGACTCAGAAGGAAATAAGCAACATGTTATTGGAAACTGGAAAAAAAAGGGGATTACAGTGGCAGAAAACGTAAATAGAATTGTGTTCTACAGTTATATAGAGAATAGAACTTGTAAATAATGAATTCAAATATTGAGTTGAGAAGATTTCCAGTCAAATGACCAAAGCTGTGGCCTGATTTCTTTTTGCTTCTTAGAGTAAAATGTGAGAGAACAGAGACACAACAATGACAAACTGTCATACAACAAGGATCAGGATTTGACGACTTGGGATATTCTCCATCCATCCAGATTGCAACAGACACTAAAATTAAGACATTCACTGTCAGGAAAATGTGTTCTAGTAAAAAGAAAACAAGTGAGAGTGTAGCTAGACAATCTTTTGCTAATGCTTCCAGAAAGATTTAAAGGTCATGGAATTCATTCATGTAAAAGGTTCTTTAAAGAGATTGTGTATGATTCAGGTCCTTTCAGCCCCTCATGCACGTGTGCATGCTTAATCATGTCCAACTCTTTGAGATCCCACCGACTGTAGCCCATCAGGCTTCTCTGTCTGTGGGATTTTTTTCAGGAAGAATACTGGAGTGGGTTGCCATTTTCTCCTCCCGGGGATCTTCCTGACCCAGGGATTGAACCCATGTCCCTTGTCTCCTGCACTGGCAAGCAGATTCTTTACCACTGAGTCACTTGGGAATCCCTTTAGCCATCTCAGCAGAAGATAAAGTTAGAGGAAGATGACATGTAGAGAAGTCAGAAAAAACTGACATATTATGTATGAAAGAGTAACTTTCAATGATTCAGTTTACATCACAGATAATGAAAGCAAGAAGACAGTAGATCACCTTTGAAGTGATGGTTTCTAGGTAAGATACGTGGAGGAGCCTCTTGTCTTATGCAGTAAATTTGTGTGACACATAGGAGATCCATATGCACGCTAAGTTGCTTCAGTCATGTCCTTCTCTTTAGTGACCCTATGGAATCTAGCCCACCAGGTTCCTTTGTCCATGGGATTCTCCAGGCAAGAATACTGGAGTGGGTTGCCATGCCCTCCTCCAGGGAATCTTCCCGACCCAGGGATCCAATCTGTGTCTCTTAAGTCTCCTCCTGCAGGAGGGTTCTTTACCAATAGCGCCAACCATAACGTCCTTGGAAATTTTATAACAGCAGAAACACTATCAGTTTGAATTTTAAAACAACAGAGAGAGTACAAAATGTAAAAAATAAAGGAAGGCTATTGGACTTCCAAAACTCTATAGGCAAGATACAGGATGATAACACTACTCAGTTGCAAATACATACCTTCACAAAAGGAAGGATTACTCAGAGGATGGCACATTGATTCCAAAGGGTGCTGCTCTGTATCACAAAGGACCATCCCCCAGCATTGAAAACAAACAGAGCTTGCTTGTTTGGATTTCAAAATTGCCTGTGACTGGTGGTGTGCAGACTAAGAATGTTTTATCTATTGAAAATATTCTTCAAGAACAAAGTCAAGTTAAAGACATTTTCAGATAAAAGAAAACCAATAAAATTCACTGTAAGTAAACATGTACTACAGAAAAATGCTATAGGACATTCTTCTGGCAAATGGTAAAGTGAAGTCTCTCAGTCATGTCCGACTCTTTGTTGACCCCATGGACTGTAGCCTACCAGGCTCCTCCATCCATGGGATTTTCCAGACAAGAATACTTGAGTGGGTTGCCATTTCCTTCTCCAGAGGATCTTCCCCACCCAGGGATTGAACTTGGGTCTCCTGCATTTTAGGCAGACGCTTCACCTCCTGAGCCACCAAGGAAGTCTTAATGATACTTTTATCCTCTAGAAGGAATAAGGCATATCAGAAATGGTAAATTTGCTGGTAAATATAAGAAGCTTGCCCTTCCCTTCCTAATTTATTTAAAATATACATAGTTGATTAAAAGAAATTATAGCAATGAATTGTGGCAATGAATTATAGCAATGAATTTATAGCATATATAAATGTAATACATATGAAACACATAAAGGATGGAGGAGTAAATGAACCAACATGGTTATATGGCTTTGATGTTTTATGTTCAAAGATACTACATTAACTCCAAGAAGTATGTGAAAAGTTAAGGATGTAATTCCTAGAGCATTCATCTAAAAATAATTCAGAGGAAAAAAAAGTCAAAGTGTGCCTAAAAATACAGCAGATAAAAATGAAAATCAACAAAGGAAAACACAAATTTATTTAACTGGAAGAGCTATGGAAAGGAATTCACCATCTAATTTTCACAGTGCAATAGCAAAGAGTTATTTTTGTGTTTTCTAAAATATTTATGAGCTCTATGGCCTTAAACTTTAGCAAGAGAAATTTAAACCTGGTATAATAAAGATTGTAAGGCATGTTGAATATTGTTACCCTATATAAGGGCAGAAAATGGTTTGTGTACCTATACAGGTTAAAGTTAGTAATGGCTGCTGCTGCCGCTGCTGCTGCTAAGTCGATTCAGTCATGTCCGACTCTGTGTGACCCCATAGACGGCAGCCCACCAGGCTCCTGCGTCCATGGGATTCTCCAGGCAAGAGTACTGGAGTGGGTTGCCATTGGCTATTGCTATATTAATGGAAAGTTAGCCCTTTATAAAGGAAATGATTTTTCTTTTTTCTTCTAACTGGAGATTAAAGAAATATCATTTCTAAACAGTAAAATTTTTCATCCTAACTTTTTGAGCTTTACTTTAAAATGTAATTATTTGGGCTTCATTCAAAATAGATATAGTATGCACAGTGATAAGAGTGAAAAATGTTCTTAATAAACCAAATTCCTAGTAAAACAAGTGAAGATATGTTCTCAATGTTTTGCCTACAAGCAAAAGCCAAAATTTTATACTTTCTTAGGTACAATGGGTTCCAAATTGATGATACAATTTTACATGTAAGTCAAAGTAGTCACTCTGGCATTCTCGTCTGCAGTTATTTATTCAACTTCTCACATTTTTATGAGTCTAGAGGTTTCTGAGCACAACACTGAAATATTCCAATTATTACGCCATGTCCTTACTCAAGGAAACAACTGCTGAACTCTGATAGAGATAAATTCAATATTCTTCTCTGATTCTAAGCCTGGATCTTAACAAAACTGAAAAAAATACATGGGACACTTTGCTGTGTGTATTTATGACAACAGTGATGCTGAGAGGGGAAAGGTTAACATAAAATTCATTTAATAGGTTAGTTTATCAAAGTAACCAAGAATGACTTTGGATTCAGAAAATAAAAACTGATGGGGGTGGGGAGTGAATGCCAAAGAAGGAGGCATGTCTGAATACAGATGTGGCCTGATGTCAGAGTTTCATAGAGAAAGGACAGTGAAAGAATTCCTAGTGTTCTCCCAAAATTACAATTCAATGTATGTTATGCCTCAATTAAATAACAAAAACTGCCACCCAGTATTTCAGTGGCACTCATATATTTACATACTACGGAAGTACCCTGTACTTATTAACTGGTATAGTAAGATAAAAGCTATAGTTATTGGTTTCAATCTAGACAGTTGACTTCACAACTACCTACAATTCATAAATTTTTTTCCATTTTCACTTTAAAAAAATCATGTTACCTAAAAACATTATTTATGCAAAATTACATATTCAGATTAATTATGATACAGATTTCTAAGCAAAATTCCAAATCTATGCAGTGCATTTTGAAATTTTCTAAGTTGTCCTCCACATCAAGTATAACTTTGTATAAGTGGTCATGTCTGAAAGATTGCATCCTTAAGAACCATGTTTTTAGTGAAGATTATATGTTCAGACCTTTCTGTTTTTGTTCTTGTTTTGTTATTTTTGTATTGTTTTGTTATTGTTGTATTGTTTTGTTATTTGTTGGGTTTGGAGTCTACGGCTTTCTAATGGATTATTAATGGGCCAAGGAATTAAAAATATTCATGATTTTGGTCTCTAGATAATAAAACACACATCAAGGTATCTATTTTTTCTCAGTTATATTGAGGACTAGACTTGGAATTAAAAAAATGAAAATTGAGTATATATAATTCAGCATTTGTTGCTTTCACCAGAATAAGGCCTAGGCTGACTGCAATAAGCTAAAGCTTGGTGGTATGGGCCTACATAAATGCAACAAAAGAGAGGCAGAGTCATGGCAGGTTTCAAACATGCTCTAGTTTCTAGAAACCCTGTGCTTCTCATGTGCTTGTATATGGGATATCACATCTTCAGCAGCTGTTTCAGTTCATCAAGCACTGCTGAGCCAGTCTCAGTATACCAGGTTTCTCCAAGGACATAAAAGCAATGTAAATGCATTTCCTGAGATCATTATAGTTTTGTTAATATGCTTTCATTGTGTGATTAGAAATCAAATTCTAAAATTTGATTTGGTAAATATTAAGTGCCTTATTATGGGCAAATCATGCAGGGTTGTTCAAAGATAAAGTGATGTAATCTATCTCCTAGCAGCTTATCATACCAATGAGAACTGTTAAACAAGGTAGTAATATTAAGCCACTAGTTATAAAAGAATTTTAAAATCAGGATAATCAGAATTTTAAAATCAGGGAGATCTGGGTTCAACCTGGGTTGGAAAGATCCCCTGGAGAAGGGAAAGGCTACCCACTCCAGTATTCTGGCCCAGAGAATTCCATGAACTGTATAGTCCATGCGGTCACAAAGAGTTGGACACAACTGAGTGACTTTGACTTTCACTTTCTTTACCTTTGGGCTTCCCCTGTAGCTCAGATGGCAAAGAATCTGCCTGCAATGCAGAAGACCTGGGTTCAATCCCTGGGTCAGAAAGATCCCCTGGAGAAGGGAATGGCAACCCACTCCAGCATTCTTGCCTGGAGAATTCCATGGACAGTGAAGCCTGATGGGCTATAGTCCATGAGGTCTGCAAAGAGTCTGGACAGGACTAACACTTCCATGTTCACTTTTCTTTACCACTAGCTCCACCTAGTAAGCCATATATGGCAGCCATGTCTATTATATGTACTAATCAATCTAATCAAATAAATAAATAAATATATATATATATATGATGCTACTTTATGTACTACCAGCACATACCAATGAAATCAGTACAAACAATAGAACAGCATATAATTTACTTGCAAAATTAACCGTGCAGAAAACAATCACAGGAGTTAGAGAAAGAGGGGAGTCCTTCATGTTAAAGCACTCATTGATTTGGATAGCAGTTAAACAAATACAAAGTGAAGAAAGGACTGGTTTCTCTGATAGAACTACACACATGGTAGAACTACTTTCAAGAGTACTGCTTGTTAAGTTTCCTGGAGATCTTGTTATAATTCAGATTCTGATTTAGCAGGCCTGGGCTGGGGGCTAAGGTTCTACCTGTCTATCAACTTTCCAGGTAATGCCAATGGTGTTGGGCCCACCAGAGCAATTTACTTTAGAGCATACACTTCAGAGTAATTTACATCCCAGTCTATCTCTAGTCTACCTTAACCACAGAACAGATTCATTTAACTGTTTCACATATTAACAATGACATTCTTGAAGGCAGGAACATACCCTTTAGGAGTAAACATAAGAGTAATAAATGCAGTTATATTACAAATTAAGTTGTTATATGTAAGCCTCACGGTAAGTGAAAAGCTAAAATCTATGGTCAGTTCAGTTCAGTTCAGTGGCTTAGTCATGTCCAACTCTTTGAGACCCCATGGACTGCAGTATGCCAGGCTTCCCTGTCTATCACCAACTCCCGGAGCTTGCTCAAACTCACGTCCATTGAGTTGGTGATGTCATCCAACCATCTCATCCTCTGTTGTTCCCTTCTCTTCCCACCTTCAATATTCCCAGCATCAGGGTCTTTTCCAATCAGTCAGTTCTTTGCATCAGGTGCCCAAGCTGAAGTTTCAGCTTCAGCATCAGTCCTTCTAATGAATATTCAGGATTGATTTCCTTTAGCATGAACTGGTTGAATCTCCTTGCTGTCCAAGGGACTCTCAAGAGTCTTCTCCAACACCACAGTTCAAAAGCATCAATTCTTCAGCGTTCAGCTTTCTTTATAGTCCAGCTCTCACATCTATACATGACTGGAAAAATCATAGCTTTAACTAGACAGACCTATGTTGGCAAAGTAATGTCTCTGCTTTTTAATATGCTGTCTAGGTTAGCCATAGCTTTGCTTCCAGGGAGCAAGTGTCTTTTAATTTCATGGCTGCAGTCACCATCTGCAGTGATTTTGGAGCCCCCCAAAATAAAGTCTCTCACTCTTTCCATTGTTTCTCCATCTATTTGCCATGAAGTGATGGGACCAGATGCCATGATCTTAGTTTTCTGAATGTTGAATTTTAAGACAACTTTTTCACTCTCCTCTTTCACTTCCATCAAGAGGCTCTTTAGTTCTTCTTCACTTTCTGCCATAAGGGTGGAGTCATCTGCATATCTAAGATTATTGACATTTCTCTCGGCAATCTTGATTTCAGCTTGTGCTTCATCCAGTCCAGCATTTCTCATGATGTACTCTGCATATGAGTTAAATAAGTAGGGTAACAACATACAGCCTCGATGTACTCCTTTCCCAATTTGGAACCAGTTTGTTGTTCCATGTCCAGTGTTCTTGACCTGCATACAGATTTCTCAGGAGGCAGGTTAGGTGGTCTGGTATTCCTATATCTTGAAGAATTTTCCACAGTTTGTTGTGATCCACAAAGTCAAAGACTTTGACATAGTCAATAAACCAGAAGTAGATGTTTTTCTGGAACTCTCTTGTTTTTTCGATGATCCAACAGATGTTGGCAATTTGATCTCTGGTTCCTCTGCCTTTTCTAAATCCAGCTTGAACATCAGTAAGTTGGTTCATATACTGTTGAAGCCTGGCTTGGAGAATTTTGAACATTACTTTACTAGCATGTGAGATGAGTGCAATTGTGTAGTAGTTTGAGCATTCTTTGGCATCGCCTTTCTTTGGGATTGGAATGTGTTTGGGCTTTTGCTGTAGTATAGCTAACAAAACGTAAAAATTACCCAGGACTGTATTACAGTCTGATTTCTAGTAAATTTATATGGTTGTGCAGCTATCTCTACAATCTCATTTAG
>NW_011494830.1:3480573-3488046 GCF_000754665.1 Bison bison bison
TCATATACTGTTGAAGCCTGGCTTGGAGAATTTTGAACATTACTTTACTAGCATGTGAGATGAGTGCAATTGTGTAGTAGTTTGAGCATTCTTTGGCATCGCCTTTCTTTGGGATTGGAATGAAAACTGACCTTTTCCAGTCCTGTGGCCACTGTCACACAAAAGGTAATGAGAAAGGATCTAAGCGTACCACTAAAGAAAGTCATCAAACCACAAAGGAAGAGAGCAAGCAAAGAAAGGAATTAGGGATCTACAAAAAGAGCCAGAAAACATCAAACAGCAATAAGTACTACCTATCAATAATTACTTTAAATGTAAATGGACTAATTTCTTCAATCAGAAGAATGGCTGAATGAATTTAACAAGGGCCACTGTATGCTGCCTACAACAAATTCATTTCAGGTGAGAGGACTCAAAATGGATTAAAGACCTGAAACCATAAAACTCTTAGAAGAATTGTCAGTAAGCTCCTGCATGGACTTCCCTGGTGGTTCAGATGGTAAAGAATCTGCCTGCAATGCAGGAGACCTGGGTTTGATTCTGGGTTTGGGAAGATCCCCTGGAGAACGAAATGCTACCCACTCCAGTATTCTTGCCTGGAAAATCCCATGGACAGAGGAGCCTGGCAGGCTACGATTCATGGGGTCACAAAGAATCAGACATGACTAAAGTGACTGACACTTGCACTGGGCGAAGCTCCTTTATGTGAATTCTGGTGATGATTTTTTTGGATTTGACACCACAAGCAATGACAACAACAACAGTAGAAATTAATATGTGGGACTACATCAAACTAAAGCTTCTACACAGCAAAAGAAACCATCAACAAAATGAAAACACAATCTACTGAATGGGAGAAAATACTTGCAAAGTATTTATTTGATATGGTTCAAAATTGGGAAAGGAGTACATCAAGGCTGTATGTTGTCACCCTGCTTATTTAACTTGTATGCAGAGTACATCATGTGAAATGCTGGGTTGGATGAGTTACAAGCTGGAATCAAGATTGCCAGGAGAAATACCAGCAACCTTAGATATGCAGATGATAACACCCTAATGGTAGAAAGTGAAGAGGAACTAAAGAGCCTCTTGATGAAAGTGGAAAAGGAGAGTGAAAGAGCTGGCTTAAAATCCCACATTCAAAAAAAACTAAGATCATGGCATCCGATTCATCAATTTATGGCAAATAGATGGGGAAAAAGTGGAGAATGACAGGTTTTATTTTCTTTGGCTTCAAAATCACTGTGGACAGTGACTGCAGCCACGAATTTAAAGACTCTTGCTCCTTGGAAGAAAATCTATGACAAACCTAGACAGCGTATTAAAAAGTAGAGATATCACTTTGCTAACAAAGGTCTATGTAGTCAAAGCTATGGGTTTTCCATTAGTCATGTATGGATGTGAGAGTTGGACCATAAAGAAGGCTCAGTGCCGAAGAATTGATGCTTTCAAATGGAGAAACCCTTGAGAGTCCCGAGGAGATCAAACCAGTCAATTCTAAAGGAATCAATCCTGAATATTCGCTGGAAGGACCGATGCTGAAGCTTCAGTACTTTGGCCACTTGATACGCAGAGCCGACTCACTGGAAAAGACCCTGATCCTGGGAAAGGTGGAGGGCAGAAAGAGAAGGGGACAGCAGAGGATGAGATGGTTAGGTAGCATCACTGACTCAATGCACATGAATTTGAGCAAACTCCTGGAGATAGGGAAGGATATGATAGGGAAGGAGATAGGGAAGAGAAGCCTGGCATGCTGCAGTCCACGGGATCACAAAGAGTCAGACACAACTTAGCTACTGAAAAACGACAACAATCCCATATATGTTTAAAAACTCATACAAATCAATAGTAAAAAACTAAACAATCCAATTTAAAAAGTGGACAGAGGATATGGATATACATTTTCCAAAGAAGACATACAGATGGCCAAAACGGATATGAAAAGATGTTCACATCACTACCACTAGAGAAATGCATGTCAAAACCACAGTATCACCTATACATGTTATCATTCTAACATGTATCACCTAATACATGTTAGAGTGGCTAGTATAAAAAAAAGAAATAATAAGTGTTGAAGGATATAGAGAAAAGAGAAGCCTTGTGTACTCTTGGGATTGTAAACTGGTGTAACCATTATAGAAAACAGTGTAAGTTTCCTCCACAATTAAAAAACAGGCCTGACATATTATTCAGCAACTCTACTTCTAAGTATTTATCCAAACATAAAGTATACTAATCTGAAAACACACATATATCCCATGTTCACTTACCTCAGATTTGTGATTTTTGCAGCCTGGATATCCAAAGGAACTGGAATTGGTCTGACCCATTATAAACTGCTGACTTTTGTGGTAAAACATCTCTCTATCATTTTCACTAAACATATCACACTTGGTTTTAGTAGGAGAAAGTCTACATACAATGTCCCATTGCTGTATAAAATAGAATATTCATCCTTCCCAGATAAAATTAATTTTACAGGTGATTGCAGGTATTTGAAAGGACTGAAACTTCATCCAAGAGTATGGTATTTCAGGGTTCCAAAATACAAAGAATAACATTCAATAAAGTAAAATACATCTATAAGAAGTATGGATAGGCAAAGAGGTGAATTGACATGCAGCTGTTTCATGTTGGTAGAAAGAGAGGACTTAGAGGGAGCAAAACACAAAGGATACAGTTGTCTTCCTAGGCTAATCAAGGCAACATGCTGGCCTAGGGTGAAGTTTTTAGATCCATTCACAAGGTGAAGTTTTTAGATCCAGTCACAATACAGACAGGTCAGACTGAGCGGATGTTCATAACAGATCACAAGCCGCAATGAGCTGGGCCTATTCAGGCTTGGGTACAGCTTGAGGAACACACATTTTTACGGTGCTCTGTACATGATCCCAAGTGAAAGTTGTAAACTCACATTCTATATGTTATCAAGACTTTTATTAAGCCTTGGACTCCTTTATCCACAAAAAGCATTTTGAAAAACACTGAAAGTAATTAGACAAGGGACTGAGTTTGAGTTGGGAGAATAGAGAATGTTATGATACTTTTTCTCTTTTTACTACTGCATTCCTAACCAAAGGGGAAACTGAATAATGGCACACTTTACCATCTTTCTTTCCTCTTTTATTTACTTTATGACATTAGAAAATTTTAGTTTGATAATAAAACAATAGTGATATCATCATGTCTTATGGCAGGCAAAATAATAATCCTTAAAGATGTCCATGCTCTAATCCCCAGATCCTGCAAATATGTTACCTTATATGATACCAACAGCCTCTACAGATATGATTAAGAGTATAGATCTTAAGATGGGAATAGTATCCTGGATTATCTGACTGAATCCAGTTTAATAATATGATAAATATTCCCAACAGGGTCAGAAAGAAAAGACAGAAAAAGAAGGAGAATGTTGAAATGTGAGAAGGACTCAGGCTGCTGTTGCTAGCTCTGAAGACAGAGGAAGAGGAGCATGTGCCAAGGAATGTGGCTGGGCTCTAGAAGCTGGAAAAGACTAGAAAATATCTTCTTCCCCAAAGTCTTCAGGTGGAATAGAGCTCTGCCAACACTCCTTTTAGCCTAGTGTGGCTTGTATTGGACTTCTCTCTTGCCAAACTGTAAAATGACTGATTTGTATTATTTAGACTGCTACATTTGTGGTAATTTATTACAGCAGAGGGGCTTCCCTGGTGGCTCAGTGGTGAAGAATCTGCCTGCCAATGCAGGAGATGCAGATTCAACCCATGGGTCGGGAAGATCCCCTAGAAAATGAATGGCAACCCATTCTAGTATTCTCACCTGGAGAATCCCATGGACAGAGGAATCTGGCGGGCTACACTTTATGGGGTCCCAAAAGAGTCAGACATGACTGAAGTGACTAGGCACGTAAGCATGATACATCAACAGCATAGAATATCAGGCTGCCGCTAAGAAGAGGGAAAAGCTCAGTTTTCATCCCAATTCCAAAGAAGGGCAGTGCTAAAGAATGTTCAAATTACCAGACAACTGTGCTCATTTCCCATGCTAGTAAGATTATGCTCAAAATCCTTCAAGCTAAGCTTTAGCAGTACTTGAATCGAGAAATTCCAGATGTTCAAGCTGAGTTTATAAAAGGCAGAGGAACCAGAGATCAAACTGCCAACATTTGTTGGATCATAGAGAAAGCAAGGGAATTATAGAAAAACATCTACTTTTGTTTCATTGACTATGTGAAAGCCTTTGACTATGTGGATCACAACAAACTGTGGAAAATTCTTAAACAGATGTAAATACCAGACCATCACACCTGAGAAACCTATATTTGGGTCAAGAGGCAACAGTTAGAACCTTACATGGAATAACTTACTGGTTCAAAATTGAGAAAAGAGTACAACAAGGCTGTATATTGTCACCTTGTTTATTTAACTTACATGCTGAGTACATCATGTGAAATGCTAGCCAGATGAGTTACAAGCTGGAATCAAGATTGCAGGGAGAAATATTAACAACCTCAGACATACAGATGATATCATGCTAATGGTAGAAACGAAAGAGGAACTAAAGAACCTCTTGATGAGTGAAAAAGCTGGCTTAAAACTCAACATTCAAAAAAATAAGATCATGGCATCCAGTCACATCACTTCATGGCAAATAGAAGGGGAAAAAGTCAAAGCAGTGACAGATATTCCCTTCCTGTGCTCCAAAATCACTGCAGATGGTGACTGTGGCCATGAAATTAGGAGATACTTGCTTCTTGGAAGGAAGGCTATGATAAATCTAAAGAGCGTATTAAAAAGCAAAGACATCACTTTGCCAACAAAGGTCTGTACAGTCAAAACTATGGTCTTTCCAGTAGTCATGTATGGATGTGAGAGCTGGACCATAAAGAAAGCTTAGGGCTGAAGAATTGATGCTTTTGCAATGTGGTACTGGAGAAGACTCTTGAGAGTTGCTTGGACAGCAAGGCGATCAAACCAGTCAATCCTAAGGGAAATCAATCCTGAATACTCATTAGAAGGACTGATGCTGAAGATCCAATACTTTGTGCAAAAAGACCCTGATGCTGGGAAAGATTGAAGGCAAAAGGAGGAGGTGGCAAAGGATGAGATGGTTAAATAGCACCACTGATTCAATGGACATGAATCTGGGCGAACTTCAGGAGGTAGTGAGTGATGGGGGAGGCCTGGTATGTCACAGTCTATGGGTCACAAAGAGTCGGACACAACTTAGCAACTGAATAACAACAGAGTGAATTAGCATGGTTGATTTTAAGACCCCACTGAAACAGTATTAAGCAATAATAGTTGCTGCTAAGTCGCTTCAGTGATGTCCGACTCTGTGCGACCCCAGAGACGGCAGCCCACCAGGCTCCCCCGTCCCTGGGATTCTCCAGGCAAGAACACTGCAGTGGCTTGCCATTTCCTTCTCCAATTCATGAAAGTGAAAAATGAAAGTGAAGTCACTCAGGTTGTCTACTTGAAAGTTATACAGTTGTGTTCGACTCCCAGCGACCCCATGGACTGCAGTCTACCAGGCTCCTCTGTCCATGGGATTTTCCACGCAAGAGTACTGGAGTGGGGTGCCATTGCCTTCTCCGATTAAGCAATAATAGTAAGATGCAAATAAGTGTATACGATATTGTATTTTTTAAAAGCAAATATTGATAAATCCCAAACATGTGGGTAATTACGTAAGTAAATTTTGACAGATTACTATCTCTGAATGAAAATGAATGCCTTGAAAATTACAGGATAAAGAGAAAGTTAATAAAGATAGCAATAAAAAACTGTATGGCATGCTTTCATCTCAGTCAAATCATACCTATGTAAATGATACATACATAAAAAAATCTGAACAGTAGACCTATCTGCTTGTCAGATGATCATGATACATTAATGGAAAAAGATCTGCAAAATGGTGGATGTAATAGTTTTGTTTTGTAAAACAGAAATTAAAAAACAAATATTTTTAAATGTTCAGTTTATATCAGCTATGAGAAAAATGTGGAAAGATGTACATTGGTAGGCAGGCAGAAATGGTTCACTTTGCATTTAAACATAACTTTTGCTTTTATTAATAGTTTTATTTTTGAGATTGCTCTTCAGTAACTGTAAATTACAACTACTTGTAGAAACTTCTGGCTTAATATTATCACACAATCTAATCAATTTCTGAGTTTTAGGAGAGGGAATTAAAAATGACCATAAATGAGGCACAAGCAGTAGTTCTTGGGAAAATTTCAAAAGTATGAGATTTATTTTAATTTTTTTAAGTTTTTAAGTTTCACAGGAATCTATAATTTCAAATAGTATTTATCAACCTCCCTTTTACCCTTATATATTTGCTATCGTAATTAGTGGTATAATGGATTAAAATTTTCTTTCATGCCTTTTCAAATATATAATGCAATTTTAAATAAAGAAGAGTTTTCATTGCCAGTTACTATCAAAATGATTGATTAATGAAGGGAATTTCAGAGATAAAGGCAAACCCTAGAGCAATATTTATAAGCTCACTTTGCCATTCAAAATGCTTTTAAAACTTATGCAAGACATGGCTTTAACTTCAGTTTATTCAATGTGAGGTTTCTTCTAGCCTCAAGGTGGATGTCATTGTGTAATGGTTAAGAGCACAGGCTTGCAATATTAAAAATTCTATAATCCTTAACACCTGTGTGACCTTGGAGACTTCACTTAACCTCCCTGATTCTCAGTTTCCTTATAGGGATGACAATGGTACCTACTCTACTATACTAATAATAACAGTACACAGGGATGATTTTAGTACCTTCTTTATGTGAAACTGTGAGGATAATAATAATCCATTGTTTATGCAAAATTTCAAAAAATTAACAACATGACTCTTACACAAATATAAAATAAACATGTCAAAGATTTTATTCAACTAGTTGATTAATGACTAAATCAGTAAGATGACAAGGCTAATTCACCAGGATTTTGAGAAGCTGGGTATTTATAAGCATTTTGAAACATTATTAGTACAAGATTTTTAGGTAGGATAAAAAAACTCATCAATGTCCTATGGGATAATAAATCTATAACAGTTGGATTTATTTTTCTCCTGGACAGAAATTATTTCTATGTGTGTTAGAAAATAAATCTACAAGTTAATATGTAACTTTACTAAATCTTGACTTTTCATCAATAACAGTGAATTTAACAAAGCACATCTCTATTAAATAATTTAGAATTGGTCTGTTTAGATATTAAAAGCACTCACTCTTGCCTTACTCACATATCTAAAATAACTTTCTTAATACCATTTAATGGATAAGGACACTATGAAAATTAGTTATGTTTTTATCACTATTATGCATTTTACAGGTCAAAATGTTTTGTCATCCAATTAGGTTATCATTTTTCTGTATCACAATGCTTGTCCACCATGTTAGCAAATTCCTTTCATATATATATATATATATATATACTCTTTAGATGGTCTTTTATATATATATATATATATATAAAGAGT
>NW_011494830.1:3488146-3499420 GCF_000754665.1 Bison bison bison
TTATAACAAATATTGATTAAGTAACTGTTTCATTCATTCACTAGCATTTGAATGTGACTCTGAGGATACTACACTGAATAAAGACACAGTACTTTTCATGGAACTGTAGCTAATATTTATTTATATGTAATGTTTATTTAAAACTCATTTCGACTTCAAATCTCAATAAATATGCCATTAGCATTGACTCAAAAAGGAGCCTACAGCAAAGTACTTTTGTCAAGTCATATCACCTTTCACTGAGGAACTTCAATTATCTGGAGCAAGTTTATATAGTAACAGCTCTTCTAGTTCCACACATTTTTTTTTTAAACATTCAAAATATTTTTCTGTCTTTAAATAACCAAAATTTAGTGAGATGTCACTAAATGCTCATTAAGCAGATCTTATTAAATCTATTTTGCAGCTAATTTCAAGTTATTTAATAACTTTTTCAATAAAAGAATTTTTCTATAAAGTAAATATATCAGACATTAATAGATTTATGATGAAAAACCAGAGCATATATAATAAAATTATATCATTAAAATATATATCATTTATGTTATGGCCAAGAATATTCCTTTTCTGACAATACATCTATGTGCATATGCTGATAGACTCACTGGTATTCTTCACACTGCACTTCACTGAGTATAGGTATTTGTCATTATCTAAAAACATATATATATATAGGTGAATTTACACACAATGAAGGGATTTTACTTTATGCTATGGTTCTGAAGAAATCCATTGTACTTTTTCTCCCAACATTATATAAACAAAGTCATGTATGTTTTTGCGTATAATTTCAAGGGGCTCACAGACTCTCTAGGATTATATTTTAGTGCAACAAATATACTACAGAAGACTATGTCCATGTTAAAATCTGAATGCCCAGAGAGAATATAGTTTTTTATTCTCTGCCAAACTATTTTCAAGATTAAAAATTCATTTCCAAATTTAATGATGGTACTCAATTTATTTTGTAAATAAGACTAAAGATAAGTTTGCTTAAATTAGAGGCATACAATTAGATATGTGAGGTTAAAGGTTGTTTTTGGTTAAAAATTTTAAACAAGGAATAGTGGTTAGTTATTTCACTGAGATCATATTTACACTTCTATGGCTGATATTAATAATAGGTTTTAACTGAGGTTATCAGTAATCTCTGAAGTATTTATGAATCGCATACACCTTGATTAAATAGTGAGGTCCAATCATTATTTTTACAATTTAAATAAGTGATGATTTCTCCACAGGAGGACTTGTGTATTACCGCCATGAGAATGACAGTGTATTCTGTGAGGCTGGTTTACTTGAAGCAACAGTGTAGTAATTACATGCTTCGCTAAGAGAAGGTAAGTGTGCAAACCTAGATGCAGCACTGCTCGGCCCCACTCAAACCAGTGTGGAAGTGGGGATGTCATCAAGAGATCCCTAGGGAAACAGGAAATCCTAAGAGAATAACTGTAACAGGTCCAATTATGAAGGCATATCCTCCTTCTCAGGAATGGAGGATTTTGTCCTGTGCCAACTTTGGAGGATTAGGATTTTAATTTATTAGGAAAGGTGACGATTTTTTTTGGCACATCCAACAGCCACATTTCAGATTCTTCATGGTATGTAAAAATACAGAACATTATTTATCCTCTAAAAATTAGAAGTGAAAAATGAATATCCTTTTGCAAATAATTTTCACCCAACCAAAACATCAGCATTTGGAAACAAAATTTAAGCTTTATAATAGGCAGAAGGAAGTGTTGTTGAGGCTGTAAGGATGCTTCCTGCTGAACTGGCAGGCTGAGTGGTGAGCCTTTGCAAAGGGAGAGGCAAAACCAAAGAGAGCAACAGGGCAGATCTTCCTGACTTTTTAGTATTTTTTTTGGAATGTTGATTTTGCACAACAAATAAATATTACTTGTCTACCTTTGAACCAAGACCACATCTGCAAATGGTTTTCTGTTGATAAGCCACATTTGAAAAATCCAGAATGGAAGCAAAGTGGTTTTTTTGTTTGCTTTTGTTGCTGTTGTTGCTTGGGAAGAAATAAAGTTGATAAACTATGAAATAATTATTTGTATTGTTTGATCCAGAAAGTGGAATCAAAGTACTAACCTATATTTTCAACGACAACTCACACACTCAAAATGTTTTGTATTTAGCTCTTAGAAAGTCTATTTCTATTACAAATCCAAAATGAAGATTTAATTCATTTTAAATTTCAGGTCTTAATATGAATCGTGTGGCTGATTCAAGTCCTTCAGTCTCTGACTTCACTCTGTTTCCCTTGCTCTGTACTTAGTGTCTAATTTATTATTGATCAATCCCTCCTCCATGGGGAAGGTGTCAAATAAAAAAAGAATCTACACAAATTAATTCTAAGCTCATAGCAATATTAAGAAGCTTAGTGGGAACAAAGGTTTTTTGTGCTCCTTTAAAATAAAATTTTGGATTATCTGTAGATTTCAATTTTCCATTACCATTGTTACAGATAATTGAGTTGTATTTATACTGAAACTGAATTTGTTATAAAATTCTTCTTTCCCTAAGTATGAGATTAATATTTTTTAATAGTTAACTAATCAAACTTAAATGACACTCTCAGTTCATGCTATGTCAGAGAGTACAAGTTCCCTACTTTATCAGCTACTTTACAAAGTAGGTTTTTAAAATTTGCATGTACACACTGGAGAATGTAGAGACATATGACAGCCTACTGGATTTCTTAAGGAATGAGCTGGAAATTACAGAAGGACCTGAAAATAAAGTAAATACTATCAGATCAGATCAGTTCAGTTCAGTCGCTCAGTCCTGTCTGACTCTTTGTGATCCCATGAATCGCAGCACGCCAGGCCTCCCTGTCCATCACCAACTCCCGGAGTTCACTCAGACCCACATCCATCGAGTCAGTAATGCCATCCAGCTATCTCATCCTCTGTCATCCTCTTCTCCTCTTGCCCCCAAACCCTCCCAGCATCAGAGTCTTTTCCAATGAGTCAACTCTTCGCATGAGGTGGCCAAAGTACTGGAGTTTCAGCTTTAGCATCATTCCTGCCAAAGAAATCCAGGGCTGATCTCCTTCAGAGTGGACTGGTTGGATCTCCTTGCAGTCCAAGGGACTCTCAAGAGTCTTCTCCAATACCACAGTTCAAAAGCATCAATTCTTCGGCACTCAGCCTTCTTCACAGTCCAACTCTCACATCCATACATGACCACAGGAAAAACCATAGCCTTGACTAGACGAACCTTTGTTGGCAAAGTAATGTCTGTGCTTTTGAATATGATATCTACGTTGGTCATAACTTTCCTTCCAAGGAGTAAGCGTCTTTTAATTCTATGGCTGCAGTCACCATCTACAGTGATTTTGGAGCCCCTCAAAACAAAGTCAGCCACTGTTTCCACTGTTTCTCCATCTATTTGCCGTGAAGTGATGGGACCAGATGCCATGATCTTAGTTTTCTGAATGTTGAGCTTTAAGCCAACTTTTTCACTCTTCTTTTGCACTTTCACCAAGAGGCTCTTTAGTTCTTTGTTTTCTGCCATAAGGGTGGTGTCATCGGCATATGAGGTTATTGATATTTCTCCCAGCAATCTTGATTCCACCTTGTACTTCACCAGCCCAGCGTTTCTCATGATGTACTCAGCATATAAGTTAAATGAGCACAGTGACAATATACAGCCTTGACATACTTCTTTTCCTATCTGGAACCAGTCTGTTGTTCCATGTCCAGTTCTAACTATTGCTTCCTGACCTGCATACACATTTCTCAAGAGGCAGTTCAGGTGGTCTGGTATTCCCATCTCTTTCAGAATTTTCCACAGTTTATTGTGATCCACACTGTCAAAGGCTTTGGCATAGTCAATAAAGAGTAGACTTAACTGCTAGATATTTAAATGTTCTATCTCTGACCTTTACACTGTATTGATTAAGATCCGGTGCAGGAAACTGCAGGAGTTCATTAAGTTACCTTAGGAGAGAAGGAGACAGACCCTGGGACCTGGGAACATGTGATCCCTTTTGGCCTGGCTGTCTTGAGGTTAAATATTATATAATAACTAGATGCCAATTATTCCTACATCTCTTCATCCTTCTCAAAGTAAGGTGCTTATCTCAGGGCTATCATGGTAGGGATGTATTGGTTTGGCCACAAAGTTTGTTCAGGTCTTTCGTAATATCATATGGAAAAACCCAAATGAAATTTTTAGCCAACCCAATTATTTCTTGGCACCAAAAAGCAATATGAAAGAACACTGGGAATAAAAGGTGAGTTTACTTTGAAGGCTGTTGAAATTATGCTTCATTGTTTTCCAATTTATTTAATAAAATGACTAAAATATGATCCATTTTTATAAGCTTTTTTTTTTTTTAAATAGGGCTTTGAAATCTCAGTTTCATGCATGCTCAGTCACTCAGTCATCTCCCACTGTTTGCGACCCCATGTACTGTAGCCCACCAGGTTTCTCTGTCCATGGGATAATCCCAGCAAGAATACTGGAGTGAGTTGCCATTCCCTCTTCCAGGGGATCTTCCCAAGCCAGGAATCGAACCTGTGTCTCCTGCGTTTGTAGGCAGATTCTTTACCACTGAGCCACCTGGGAAGCTCTGAAATCTTAACTGCAGAATGTTAGTTTAATGCAAATGAGAAGTACACATACTGGAGTAACTGATTAGGTTTTAAAATCTTTGGTGCTTAGGTTATATGAAAATAATGTTTACATAAAAATCGTATTTGTTTATGATATAGAAAACAAAATGTATCCTATACATTCTATTCATGGTTTGACCAAGAAAATCTAAGAAAAGAAAATTCTTTAAAAAGGTAAGGGTAACAATAGAAACAATGATAATAACACCTTCCACTGTCCATCAATTAGCCATGGATGCTAACACATTCTTCAAACACATTCTAGGTGCTGTAGTAGTGTCAGCCATTCAAGGAATGTATATAATAGTGGGTAAGAGAAACAGTGGGAGAAGGCAATGGCACCCCACTCCAGTATTGTTGCCCGGAAAATCCCATGGATGGAAGAGCCTGGTAGGCTGCAGTCCATGGGGTCGCTAAGAGTCAGACACGACTGAGCGACTTCACTTTCACTTTCCACTTTCATGCATTGGAGAAGGAAATGGCAACCCACTCCACTGTTCTTGCCTGGAGAATCCCATGGACGGAGAAGCCTGGTAGACTGCAGTCCATGGGGTCGCACAGAGTCGGACACGACTGAAGCGACTTAACAGCAGCAGCAGTAGCAGCAAGCTTATAGAGATATATCAAACCGGAATGGGAGCATTAAACCAGGAAAACTGACTTCCTGAGATGAGGCAAAGGTTGACAAAGCTTTATAGAGAACTCTACCTGAGAATATTAGATATTTACTGGACTTACAAGCAGAGAAAGGCATCCTAATTGGAGAGACTGGTCATGTAAGGCACAGAGGAGGAAAAAAACCCATAAACTTTATGAGGAAGACAAGCAGCTAAAGAGCATAAGTGTCAGAGCTGAGTTTTTAAAAATATCCGAGTACAGAAGGCTAAGAAATCTGTAGTTTTACTTATAACCTAGGGAGAGTCATTGATACATATTAAAATAAGCAAACTGCACAAAGAGAAATCGTTTCCAGCTGTTCTAGAATGAGGATTGCAGAAACATAAAAACAGGTTTCCTGACATAGAACTGTGTCTCATTCGGGTTCCCTTATCCTGGTTGAGGGAAATAAAAGAAATTCTTGCTCAAACAAATTCAGTATAAGAGGGCCAAGAAAACATGCAGGGTTTCTGCGGGTGTGTTCAGAGTAGCATGTGATGGGGCCTAGAAGTGGTAGGAGAATGCAAGATGAGAACTAACATATGGGGAGCATCCAACACATGTCATGAAATATCTTTTAGCCCACAGAATCTTATTGTTTTCATGGCAATCCTATGAAGTGTGAATTATCATCTCAAAGTTAAATGTGGTTAAACTAAGTTCCAGAGAGGGGAACTTGCCCAAGATAATAGCAGTGTGCAGGCAGAGACAGGTTCTGAAACTCTGCCTATGTGGTATCACAATTTACAGTATCACAATTTATGCTCTTTTTTGTAGAATCTCCCACCTCAAGTAGCACCTCTCTGATTGAATATATAATAACTGGACAACCAACCACTCCCCAGTCCTACTGCCTTCTGGATGTGATTCTGAGCTGACTGTTCTCTGGTTTTATGGGGAAGACGTGATGCAGTCAGAAGCCAGGTCAATACACCTCTGTGATGCCAGAAAGGGTTAATCTCTCAAAGAGGTCACAGTGTTAAAGAAAAGGGAATAGATCTAGAGATGGATCCAGAGATATTTTATAAGCAGAACTGAGAGGATAAGGTGACCCATTCAGCATATGAAGTGAAGGGGAGCTGAGCATTAAGGAATGACTCTTCTGACTTGGGAGTGAGACCGAAGAAGGTCCAATCAACCAACATATAAAACGTGGGAGGAGATACAAGCTCCATGATTAAGAAATCAAGTTTGGCCTGCAAACAATGAGACATACTTTAGTAATTATTCAAATGAATTCAGAAGAGAGAAACCAAGGATTTGCAATAGCATATTTAATACATTTCCTGGTAATTAATTTATGGCAGGCCCAGGCAAAGGAACACTATAGTAAACTATAAAATTCATTATCAATTAGGTCAGAACAACTCTGAGGACTATTATTCAAGATCACTTAAATATATCAAATACAACTTTAAGATCTGAAACTCTTTTTCTGGTGAGAGATATGCAAATCACACTGGAAAGTTCATTTATTATGCTATAGTATGAAAAGCTATAAGGACAAATAAGACACTACGAAGAATAGGAAAATGGATTTATTACCATGACATATTTTTATGTACTTTGGCTACTGCATAATTTGAGGTGATTTGGCATAATAATAGTTCTTATGATCAGTATCTTCAAGTTTGAACATTATTTTTGACTCTGAGAGGAAATACAAAATATGTTCTTAAACATAAAAATTCAGGAGTTAGGGAAGGATGTTTGGAGAGATGGATAGTTCAAATAAAAACAAAAAAATTTTTTCCTTGTCTTGTTTTGAGAGCTTTCATCCTTACAGAATTATCCTGAGTTGAAAATAGGTAGAATTTATTTCTTTGAATCAACATGACATTTTGGGCTCTCTGTATTCAAAAGAAATGCAAGAGTGTGTTTCATAGGTGAAGAATATGTTTATGAAAGCACACCTTAACACACTGACGGTCATGTGTAGCTGTCAATCTGGCTCCCATAATTCCAAGCCTGTTTCCACTGACAGATTTATACTATGACTATGGTTTAATTCATTCGTGAGTACTATTGAGTATCTCCAACGTATCAGGCAGCATCCTAGGTATGGACCTGGGAATAAAACTGAAAATGTTCTTTCCTAGGGGGAGAGACAAAAATAGATCAACAAATAAATACAATTTCCGTAGGGGTTTGTGCTATGATGAGTGAAAGATGAAAATGCATGTATTACATAGATGAGTTCGAAATGGTGGACAGGAAACCAATCATGTAGCATCTTACAGAGTATGATAAGGAACACATATTAGTATAGAACTGACAGGACTTGCTGATGATTTGGATAGGAGGTGAGTGGGGAAAAGAGGAGTTAAGAATGACACTCATAGTTTGGCCTTTGTTTTATGGTACGATAAGAAAGGGGCTTCCTTGGTGGCTCAGATGGTGAAGAATCTGCCTGCAATGCATGAGACCTGGGTTCGATCCCTGGGTCGGGAAGATCTCCTGGAGGAGTGCATGGCAATCCCTTCAGTATTCTTGACTGGAGAATCCCCATGGACAGCCTGGTGAGCTACAGCCCATAGGGTCACAAAAAGTTGGACATGACTGAAGTGACTTAGCATGCACGCAGGCACCGTAAGAAAAACAGGGAAGATATGGGAGGAACTTCGAGAACACGATTTGGAACATGGTAATTAGACACACAAAGAAGACATGTTTGTAGATAGATAGTGGGATGGATGTAGATAGAACATTCAAAGGAAGATGTGGCCAGAGCCATTTGAGATCTTAGTTTAGAGGTCACGGACAATTCAGTGCTGGGACTGTACATCTGGAAAACCATATGTAAATTTTTTTAAGCCATAAGAATAGTTGAGATAACCTGAGTATGGATAATGAAGGAAAAGGACAGACTCCTTGAGCATTCCAAAGTCTTCAGGTCCTGAAAAAGAGGATGAGCTGCAAGGTTAGACTATGAATGGATCAGAGGGTCTTAAGGCAGAATACCATTGCTTTAACTCAAACTGGCAACCCACTATGGCTTATAAACTGTTGACATCTTCTATCACAACTAAGAATCAGTGCACTGGAAAAACAAATATTTTAAAAGAAATGTTATGTAGAATGGGGACCACTGAGATTTCTAAATCTAGAATTAGAAATTAGTATAAGCAAAAATATTTTTCACAGATGGTAACATTATGGATATCCATTTGGGAAAAGAAAATGGCTCAATTATTAAGCAGATACTTCGAGTTGTGGTACTGTAGCATACATGGTATGGTAGGCCATGCTACCTGTTCAAAAATATCAAAGTCCATATACACGGTAACACAATTATCTTATGGTTGCATTAATCTTTTAAATAATAATGTTCACTTCTATACAACTTGAAACTTTAATCTTAATTTATCTACTTAAAAAATAATTGCAATATACGGTGGTGATTTAGTCACTAAGTCATGTCTGACTTTTGCGACCCCATGGACTGTTTCCCTCCAGGCTCCTCTGTCCATGGGATTTCCTGGGCAAGAATACTGAAGTGGGTTGCCATGCCTCCTCCAGATCTTCCCGATCCAGGGATCAAACCCAGGTGTACTACAGGCAGTTTCCTGCATTGCAGGCATATCCTTTACCAACTCCCCTTTACCAGGGAAGCGCACTGTAATATATAGTGGAACTATAACTTTGTCTGTATGTTCCAAGTTTCCTGCAACTGTGTTATCATACTTTCATAATTTAAAAAAGAAAAAAACCCTGAAATTTTATAAAACATTGTTTGATTAACCCAGAGGACTGTATAAACCTGGAAGGTAAATATTATTTATCACCACTATGCTAATAAGCACACTGGGACTCAAAGAGACTAATTTGAATGATGTCATCTGGCTATTAGCTAGCACATATATGACCTGAACAAGGAACTTATAACTCCTAATCCACCACTTTCCGAAGATCACTATTTATTATATAGTTTGATTTCTTTTTAACACTTAGAATCAGAGGCATGTCTGTTGGCCGCACAAGTGGTGCGCTGCATGGGTAGCTATGAACTGAGCCCTCACACTGGGCAGTAAGCAGCCTGAGCAACACAAGCAGCAGCTATGATAAAAGTAACACTTTAACACTTAACTGAAAGGAGCAGGTCTTTCAGAAGCAGACACACAAAGCTCAGAAGCTAGAAAGGAAAAGGATACATTCTGAATCCATACAGTTCAGTTCAGTTCAGTTCAGTGGCTCAGTCGTGTCCGACTCTTTGTGACCCCATGAACCACAGCATGCCAGGCCTCCCTGTCCATCACCAACTCCAAGTGGGAATAAAAATATCTCTGTATAGATGGCAACAAAGTCCAAAGACAACAAATGGGCGTGTGGAGTAAAGGCACTTGCAATCTGGAGAACATGGCTTTCAGAATGACTGACCAGAATCGTGGATGGGGGTGGCGGGTGTAGGCAGTAGGGGGAGAGTCAATAAAGAAAACCCAAAAATTAATAAATAAAACAATATACTTCAAATAGCCTCAGACACCTTGTGAGATAAGAGCTAAAACCAATTTGTTATTCCACCAGGGATAATTATTGTTTCTCCAAATAATAAAAAAGAAAAATTGGATTTGTCAAATGATTATTATCTGTTAAATCTAAAATTCCGTTGTTTTCTTATGATATTTGGTTTGTTTTTAATTTTCCATAAATATTTCTCTTAATTCACTTTTATCCTTAATTCATGTTCACTCCTTCAACTGTTCCCTTAGCAACTTTCTAAGTTCCTACCCTATCTTCTTCCAGTAGGTTCTTGGGCCTGTCCTTCCTTTAAACACTCCTTACCGTAAGCGAACCAATTAATCAGTGGTGCTGGGCTTTCCTGGAAACAGGGCTCATAGTGAGTTTCATCCCCGACCCCCTTCCCCATGTGACTTCTGCTTTAGTTCCTTGATTTACCACATTTTTTCCCCATTTTCTTCCCAGTTCTCAACTTCTTTTTCTTCATCATTTAAATATGAGTCATTGTATTGTGATAGATAGAATTATAGTACTGGTTTTTATCACGACTCTGCCTCCTTACATTCCTACTCTTGTGAGAAGTAAGGATCACAGTCAATTTAATCTCACTCTCTCTTCTTAGCCCCTCCTTAAAAAAAAAAAAAAGAATGAAACATTATTTCTCTTCTATTCTTCTGAAATCTTTCCAGCCACTAGAAAACTTGGCTCTGAAGTATTGATATAGCCATAGTCCCTTCTTCCTCTCCCCTACCAATAACCACTTTTTAATGAAACATCAGATTTAGAAGTCAAAGAAAATAAAAAGCTGTGTGGGTATGTGAACACATAAATTGTAATAGGTGAGTTATAAAGTGCATACTAAATGGAGATACTTGGCAAGTTATTTTTGTAGTTAACATTTATCAATCTACCAGGCATTTGATTAGAGAACCAATTAGAGAATTGGAAGTAATTTAACTCTGACACTTGGGACAGTGGTTTCATTGAGCTGCTCCTGATGATTATTTACTCTACACAGGGGAAGAAGACGAGTGTTATCAATAATTCAAAGGCAATCACGAATACTTTGGGATTTGAGCTTTACAGGAAGATTATTTCTAGCAGGTGTGGGACATCAAGTTGCTAACATTTTAATGTAAGATTATTTCTAGCAGGTGTGGGACATCAAGTTGCTAACATTTTAATGTAAGATTATTTCTAGCAGGTGTGGGACATCAAGTTGCTAACATTTTAATGTAAGATTATTTCTAGCAGGTGTGGGACATCAAGTTGCTAACATTTTAATGTAAGATTATTTCTAGCAGGTGTGGGACATCAAGTTGCTAACATTTTAATGTAAGATTATTTCTAGCAGGTGTGGGACATCAAGTTGCTAACATTTTAATGTAAGATTATTTCTAGCAGGTGTGGGACATCAAGTTGCTAACATTTTAATGTAAGATTATTTCTAGCAGGTGTGGGACATCAAGTTGCTAACATTTTAATGTAAGATTATTTCTAGCAGGTGTGGGACATCAAGTTGCTAACATTT
>NW_011494830.1:3500948-3503398 GCF_000754665.1 Bison bison bison
AATCCCATGGATGGAGGAGCCTGGTAGGCTACAGTCCATGGGGTCACGAAGAGTCGGACACGACTGAGCAACTTCACTTTCACTTTCTTTTTTCTATGCATCAGTTCGTGAGTAAATGAACATAACCATACAGTTTTAGTGACAACTGATTAAAAAAACCTTGGCAATAAGCAGCGTATACCCCAAATGTTCATATCCCTTGACTAGCAATCCTTTTGGGGTTTCCCAGGTGGCACACTGGTAATTGGCGACACAGGTCTGATCCCTAGGTCAAGAAGATCCCTGGAGTAGAATATGGCAATCCACTCCAGGATTCTTGCCTGGAAAATCCCATGGACAGAGGAGCATGTCAGGCTACAGTCCATGGGGTCGCGGGGTCAAACATGACTGAGCACACTTCAGCAACCCTATTGCTGGATATTTATTGCAAAGAAATAATTTAAATGAAGTAATATAGTATACACATGAGACAAGTTACTGAACTGTTTATAACAGCAAAAAATTGGAAGAAAATTCTCTTTGTTGTTCTACACGTAAGAGGATGTTGAAGGATATTTTTTTCTGTTTCTTGGAATTTCAGGCCTAAGCTAAAGACAGAAGGCAATAAGAACCCAATAGTAAGTTTATAAATTTACCAACAAGGTTCTGGTTTTTGAAGCCAGACAAATTTCTATAGAGCTTACAGAGAAGATCCCAAAGTTACTCTGTGCTACAGACTAAATTTTTATGTCCCCTCCAAGTTCATATTGTTGAAACCTAGCCCCTTGGGCTTCCCTCATAGCTCAGTTGGTAAAGAAGCTGCCTGCAAATGCAAGAGACCCTGGTTAGATTCCTGGGTCGGGAAGATCCCCTGGAGAAGGCGTAGGCTACCCACTCCAATATTCTTGGGCTACCCTTGTGGCTCAGCTGGTAAAGAATCCACCTGCAATGCGGGAGATCTGGGTTCAATCCAGGAAAGATCCCCTGCAGAAGGGAAAGGCTACCCACACCAGTATTCTGGCCTGGAGAATTTCATGGACTGTATAGCCCATGGGGTCGCAAAGAGTTAGACATGACTGAACTACTTTTACTTTCAGCCCCTGTGTGATGGTACTTGGAAGTGGGGTTTGGGGGAAGTTCCTTCATGAATGGGATTACTGCCTTTATAAAAGAGGCCCCAAAGAGATCCCCCCTCCTTTCCACCCTGTGAGGACACAAAACTAGGAGATGGTCATTTATGGACACAGAAGTGGTTCTCACCAGACACTGGATTTGTCAGCATTTTGATCTCAGACCTCCCAGCCTCCAGAACTCTGAGATATAAATTTCTCACAGCCTGTCCATGGTATTTTATTATAGCAGTCCAAATTGACTAAGACACTCCATTATACTCGCCCCTCACACCTGTGTCTAGGGTAAGTCAAGTGATGTTCTCAGTGTGCAAAATTCAAAGGGGTACTTGCACAGCCCTGAGAATAAATGCTTCCTTATCCAGGCTTCTTTCATATAGGCTATAAGTTTGCCTTGTAGATGGTATTGTGGATCACAATAAACTGGAAAATTCTGAAAGAGATGGGAATACCAGACCACCTGAGCTGCCTCTTGAAAAACCTGTATGCAGGTCAGGAAGCAACGGTTAAAATCGGACATGGAATAACAGACTGGTTCCAAATAGGAAAAGGAGAATGTCAAGGCTATATATTGTCACCCAGCTTATTTAACTTACATGCAGAGTACATCATGAGAAACGCTGGGCTGGAGGAAGCACAAGCTGGAATTAAGATTGCCGGGAGAAATATCAATAACCTCAGATATGCAGATGACACCACCCTTATGGCAGAAAGTGAAAAAGAACTAAAGAGGCTCCTGATGAAAGTGAAAGAGGAGAGTGAAAAAGTTGGCTTAAAGCTCAACATTACGAAAACTAAGATCATGGCATCCGCTCCCATGACTTCATGGCAAATATATGGGGAAACAGTGGGAACAGTGGCTGACTTTATTTTTCTGGGCTTGAAAATCGCTGCAGATGGTGATCACAGCCATGAAATTAAAAGACGCTTACTCCTTGGAAGGAAAGTTATGACCAACCTAGACAGCATCCATCTAGTCAAGGCTATGGTTTTTCCAGTAGTCATGTATGGATGTAAGAGTTGGACTATAAAGAAAGCTGAGCGCAGAAGAATTGATGCTTTTGACCTGTGGTATTGGAGAAGACTCTTGAGAGTCCCTTGGATTGCAAGGAGATCCAACCAGTCCATCCTAAAGGAGATCAGTCCTGGGTATTCATTGGAAGGACTGATGTTAAAGCTGAAACTCCAGTACTTTGGCCACCTAATGCAAAGAGCTGACGCATTTGAAAAGACCCTGATGTTGGGAAAGATTGAAGGCAGGAGGAGAAGGGTATGACAGAGGATAAGATGGTTAGATGGCATCACCAACTCAATGGACATAAGTTTGGGTAAACTCTGGGA
>NW_011494831.1:0-446 GCF_000754665.1 Bison bison bison
GGTTCAGGATGGGGAACACATGTATACCTGTGGTGGATTCATTTTGATATTTGGCAAAACTAATACAATTATATAAAGTTTAAAAATTAAATAAAATTTAAAAAAAATATAAAAAAATAAAACATTTATTTAAAAAATACTACATTGTTTGGCTTCCTTTACCCTCTCCTTTTTTCTCTCTTTTATCAGACAGAAATAAATACATACGTACAGACATATGCATGTGCACATACTCCTTTTGTTGACTAGTTTCCCAATTTCAATCCCTGAAACACCATAGAAAATTACAAATACTATGAAAATGTCAAACTATCTGTTTACATTGTTTAGCCAAAATGCACAAGACTTTCTGAGTCCATTCTTTACATATTTCAAGTAGCTCCTTTGGTGTAATGTAGCACTTTAGAAGTTTTCATGATGATATCTCAGAGAATAATTTATATATT
>NW_011494831.1:546-853 GCF_000754665.1 Bison bison bison
ATAATAGTGGGAAACTTTATTACCCCACTCACACCTATGGATAGATCAACTAAACAGAAAATTAACAAGGAAACACAAACTTTAAATGATCCAATAGACCAGTTAGACCTAATTGATATCTATAGGACATTTCATCCCAAAACAATGAATTTCACCTTTTTCTCAAGTGCACATGGAACCTTCTCCAGGATAGATCACATCCTGGGCCATAAATCTAGCCTTGGTAAATGCAGAAAAATGAAATCATTCCAAGCATCTTTTCTGACCACAATGCTGTAAGATTAGATCTCAATTACAGGAGAAAAAC
>NW_011494831.1:5090-5952 GCF_000754665.1 Bison bison bison
TAAAAATATGAAGTATAAAGTCTGCCTTGTTTTTAGTGGATATTTTAAGGTACTGCAGACTGAGAACCTTTGCTTATTAGAAAGTGTCACAACTTAATACTGAAAAGAGTCACTACTGCCGTTAAAATGTAAAATTTGACTTTAGTAGATTGGCCTATCCTGTAAAAATGGCATTGACCACTTTCCTAACTCTGGCAGCCAGATTTCTAATTAATGCTAATTGTGTTGGTACTTTTGGGGAGATTTGACAAAGTTCACTAGGGGTAGAAAACAGAGCACTGACTCATTTCCCTTTGGCTCCTAAACAGTCTCAAAATGGTAATAACCATCATTCCCTACTTCCCTGGCTGAAATCTTATTTTTTGACCTTGAAAAAGAAAAAGACTGTATCTCCATTTAGTAATTCCCATTCAGCTGTCTTAGTGACTTGTTTTATGCTAAATTCAAGCATGCTGAAGATCTTTTCACACAGAACTAACCTGGAAAAAATGTGGCTGCAGTTATATATGACTATTTTTTAAATTGAGAATCAGATGCTTACTCTTCAATTAGTTTACATTATGCAACAGAAATGGAATTCCAATATATTCTAGATGAATTGTATTGAATCATGTTGTTTTAGGTAAAAAAAAAAGTCCTTTCATTCCTTTTTATGTGAAAGTAGCATACCAAATACTGAGTATTTGTACTTTATATCATATAAGGGCAATATTTACTCTCCAATTTCTATAAAGTGAATCTTCATGGAGGAGTGGGGATTAAAATTATTTACTCTTCAGTTTTTTAATGGCATCATCATTCAGTTTATAACAATGAAGTCAAGAATTTTACAAAAACTTTTGCTTCACCAAATACATGCAAT
>NW_011494831.1:6052-7067 GCF_000754665.1 Bison bison bison
TTTTATTCCTTTATTTCTCATCGTGTTCCCCATCCCTGAACCCTCCTCCCTCCTCCCTCCCCATACCATCCCTCTGGGTCGTCCCAGTGCACCAGCCCCAAGCATCCAGCATCGTGCATTGAACCTGGACTGGCATCTCGTTTCATACATGACATTTCACATGTTTCAATGCCATTCTCCCAAATCTTCCCACCCTCTCCCTCTCCCACAGAGTCCATAAGCCTGTTCTATACATCAGTGTCTCTTTTGCTATCTCGTATACAGGGTTATCGTTACCATCTTTCTAAATTCCATATATATGCGTTAGTATACTGTATTGGTGTTTTTCCTTCTGGCTTACTTCACTCTGTATAATAGGCTCCAGTTTCATCCACACACTGACTTTTGACCCGTATCTTAACCCTTTGATGACTATTCAAGATTACTTACAGTACTTGCTTTCTAACTCAAAATATTTCTTTTTCTTTTTTAGTATTTAAAGGCTGAGTTCAACTTAATAAATTTTGGTGTGATTTGTAACATACTAAAAGATCTTTCACTGCCAGTCTATCCTGCTTCTCCTACTCCTGCTGCCACCATTTACTTTTTCAAATACCTTTCCACAACAGTTAGTACCAACAATTAGTATTCAATTTACATAAGTATAGTTACTAACTTAAGTTGGCTCATCACCTCTAGATGATCTTTACTAAGATAACAGACTTTATTAGGAATGGAGCAACAGAGGTTAAGAAACTGACTGAAAGGTAAGTTTTGATGGGGAAGAGAAAGATGAAAAATTATCAGATATGAGGCTTTATTGGGGTAATATAATGAGATATGATTGTGGAAACCATACAGAATGAGTTGTGACAATGAAGCCTTTAAACATTCCAAAGTCACATCAAGATTTCATTGTAAGACAGCTTTTATAGAGAAAATATTTGTTAGCAAAGTGCTCAGATCTTGAAAGTACCAGGCAGTGTGAAACAAAATGAAGAAAATACCGTCTTACTCTGTCTCTCTGTGTGTGTGT
>NW_011494831.1:7167-8033 GCF_000754665.1 Bison bison bison
GCAATAGTGGTAGATTTAAGTAACCACAGCTACAACTTTAGAGAATGTGACCTTTGTCCTGAATTCTATTGACAAGTTCCACACAGAGGAACTCGGGTCTTCATTACTGGTAACTGAAGCCTTTTCTTTAAAATAAATGGTTTGGTATCTATCACTTCTGATATCTATCCAAAATAATAGATATTTGGAAAACACAAAATTGTGACAGAAATCTTGAAAGATATTAATTTATTGAAATACTCCTTCTGATCAAATCTCAACGAATCTCTTCACTGCATTAAGTTCTGTACTTTCATCCATTTTCATCAGCTTTACTGCATCTGAATGGTACTCAGTTCTAATACTGATCCCCAGCTGCTTCTGCAGATAAGAAAGTTTTGTGTTTTTTTTTTTTAACAATTGCCATATTTTTACTGATTTTCTTCTATGGGATTTCTTTGGCAGAGAGGGATCTAGCAAGAATATGACTAGATTTTTTAAAAAACTCTCAAAACACATTTTATATCAGTCTCAAATCAAAGCCTGTTTTTGAAAAGCATGGCAAAACTAATTGAATATGGAGCAGCCAAGAAATATGGTCAAAGGTCTATGTCTCCATTGAACAATGATTCAATCTGTCTAACACATAAAGCAATAGGAAATTCTAGGCTGGGGACATTCCTAATCTGTGAATGGGGTTTGAAACAACACAAGTAAGAAATGACTCAAACAACAAAACAATGGCATTTTCCAAAATTCTTCACATTTTATAGGTCAGTTATACTATCTTTTAAATCATGTCTTGCAGGTTCTATCACTCATTCCCCCTGTTCTATTAAATGTTCATCAAATTTTGTCTGAATTGAGAAAGACTAAATTTTGATGGA
>NW_011494831.1:8752-9228 GCF_000754665.1 Bison bison bison
CCTTGTATTTGGGAGAAAAAAAAAAAAAAAAAGTACTTAGCTAGAAATTTCCCCTGACACAAGAGGAGGAAAAAAGAACTCACTGGGCTGCAGAAGAGTCAATAAGAATTTGGAGAGAATATAAAGTTGAAAATAACATGGGAACCCTATTTAAAATCTGGGGAAGTAAGGAACCCTTTGGGTTTGGATTTCCCTAAAAGAAAATATCTAGACCTTTCTCTAGTGAAACATAGAAGCTCACATAAAGCTTAGGCAAAAGTATTCCTTTGAAGACATCATGTTATAAGAATTAACAGTTCAGTTCAGTTCAGTTCAGTCACTCATTTGTGTCCGATTCTTTGTGACCCCATGAATCACAGCTCGCCAGGCCTCCCTGTCCATCACCAACTCCTGGAGCCTACACAAACCCATGTCCATCGAGTCAGTGATGCCATCCAGCCATCTCATCCTCTGTCACCCCCTTCTCCTCCTGTCCC
>NW_011494831.1:9328-10043 GCF_000754665.1 Bison bison bison
GTGTGTGTATGTATGTATATCAGTCAGTCAGTTCAGTCACTCAGTCGTGTCCGACTCTTTGCGACCCCATGAATGGCTGCACACCAGGCCTCCCTGTCCATCACCAACTCCCGGTGTTCACTCAAACTCACATCCATCGAGTCGGGGATGCCATCCAGCCATCTCATTCTCTGTCGTCCCCTTCTGCACCTGCCCCCAATCCCTCCCAGCATCAGAGTCTTTTCTAGGTACATATGTATTCCTCTTGACTATAGTGACACTTTATGTCTATTACTTCTGATTCTTTTGTACTAGCCTGTGAGTTAGGCATAGGTCTAATTGCATCTTCTTTGTTTTCTTGCTATTTTAAAAATGTGGCAAGCAGAGCACAAGAGAGCCTTTCCGAAGTCACACAGCTAGCTAATGGTAGAGCCAGTACTAAGCCAAAATTCTGAGCACACCTATTTTCAAATTGTGCTCCAAGGTATCCTAGTGTTTCTGGGAAATTTTAGAGGTTGTTGCAAGAGGACAGGAACAAGAGACAGTGAGTGGGTCTGAATAGTTCTTACTTTATCTCTTTGTATATTGAGAGGTCACTTTTTCTAGTTTGTTTTAACTCAGATCTCTTCTTCCTTTTCTCTGATGCCTTTTGTTTCATCCTCTTCCCAATTTAAACTCAACTTGGCCTTCATTGTCCAGAAAAGTAAGACCACAGTTAAAATGTAAAAAAAAAAAA
>NW_011494831.1:11285-12090 GCF_000754665.1 Bison bison bison
GGGATTGGAATGAAAACTGACCTTTTCCAGTCCTGTGGCCACTGCTGAGTTTTCCAGATTTGCTGACATATTGAGTGCAGCACCTTCACAGCATCATTTTTCAGGATTTGAAATAGCTCAACAGGAATCCCATCACCTCCACTAGCTTTGTTCATAGTGATACTTTCTAAAGCCCACTTGACTTCACATTCCAGGATATCTGGCTCTAGGCGAGTGATCACACCATCGTGATTATCTGGGTCATGAAGATCTTTCTTGTACAGTTCTTCTGTGTATTCTTGCCACCTCTTCTTAATATCTTCTCATTCTGTTAGGTCCATACCATTTCTGTCCTTTATCGAGCCAATCTTTGCATGAAATGTTCCCTTGGTATTTCTAACTTTCTTGAAGAGACCTCTAGTCTTTCCCATTCTGTTATTTTCCTGTATTTCTTTGCATTGATCGCTGAGGAGACTTTCTTATCTCTCCTTGCTATTCTTTGGAACTCTGCATTCAGATGCTTATATCTTTCCTTTTCTCCTTGCTTTTTGCTTCTCTTTTTTTCACAGCTATTTGTAAGGCCTCCTCAGACAGCCATTTTGCTTTTTTTGCATTTCTTTTCCATGGATATGGTCTTGATCCCTGTCTCCTATACAATGTCATGAACTTCAGTCCATATTTCATCAGGCACTCTGTCTATGAGTTATAGTCTCTTAAATCTATTTCTCACTTCCACTGTATAGTCATAAGGGATTTGATTTACGTCATACCTGAATGGTCTAGAGGTTTCCCCTACTTTCTTCAATTTATGTATGAATTTGGTAAT
>NW_011494831.1:12190-12828 GCF_000754665.1 Bison bison bison
TTGCAGGTCTTCATAGAACCGTTCATCTTCAGCTTCTTCAGTGTTACTGATTGGGGCACAGGCTTGGATCACTGTGGTATTGAATGGTTTGCCTTCTCTCGTTTTGTGATTGCATCCAAGTACTGCATTTCAGACTCTTTGTTTACCATGATGGCTACTCCATTTCTTCTAAGGGATTCTTGCCCACAGTAGTAGGTATAATGGTCACCTGGGTTGAATTCACCCATTCAAGTCCATTTTAGTTCATTGATTCCTAGAAAGTCGAAGTTCGCTCTTGCCATCTACTGTTTGACCACTTCTAATTTGCCTTGATTCATGGACCTAAGTGAAAGAGAAGAGTGAAAAAGTTGTCTCAAAGCTCAACATTCAGAAAACAAAGATTATGGCATCTGGTCCCATCACTTCATGGGAAATAGATGGGAAAACAGTGGAAACAATGTCAGACTTTATTTTTGGGGGCTCCAATATCACTGTACATGGTGATTGCAGCCATGAAATTAAAAGACACTCCTTGGAAGAAAAGTAATGACCAGCCTAGATAGCATATTGAAAATCAGAGACATTACTTTGCCAACAAAGGTTCGTCTAGTCAAGGCTATGGTTTTTCCTGTGGTCATGTATGGATGCGAGAGTTGGAC
>NW_011494831.1:14259-14862 GCF_000754665.1 Bison bison bison
TAGTGCTGGATGTATTAAGGACAATCAACTCTAGTTTACTGATAAGAAAACTGAGATTAAGATCAGGAATATTCCTTGGCCTCCTTAACCCTGTGCTCTGAGTTTATAGCTATTGATAATGAAGGACTTTAGTTGAATTATAGAAATGTCTGGCCTGGATTATATTCATTTTTTTTTAAGAAAGGTAAGAATAATATCCCCCCAAATTAACATTGCTTTAGAATATTATGAGAAGTGGATAATGAATATAAACTCTTTTGAAAACCGTTAATCATTATACAAATGTGAAGGATCTCTATTAATACCTTAAGTAAAGTTGGAGAAGACTCTTGAGTGTCCGTTGGACTGCAAGGAGATCCAACCAGTCCATCCTGAATGAAATGAGTCTGGGTATTCATTGGAAGGACTGATGTTGAAGCTGAAATTCCAATACTTTGGCCACCTGATGCGAAGAGCTGACTCACTTGAAAATACCCTGATGCTGGGAAAGATTGCAGGCAGGAAGAGAAGGGGACAACAGAGGATAAGATGGTTGGATGGCATCACCGGCTCAATGGACATGAGTTTGGGTAAACTCTGGGAGTTGGTGATGGACAGGGAGGC
>NW_011494831.1:14985-20320 GCF_000754665.1 Bison bison bison
CAGGGAGGCCTGGCGTGCTGCATGGGGTTGCAAAGAGTCAGACACAACTGAGTGACTGAACTGAACTTAACTGAAAGTTGTATGACAGTGCACCACAGTGCCTAGTTTAGAATCTCTCAGATGGAGGAAATAATCTTTTTGTCTGAGTTAATGGTGCAAGATGAAAGTAAAATTATTCTTTTAACACATGAGGAGGAGCTATTTTAAACACTGCAGCATGACTTTGACTACCCTCTTCATTAGTTTAGCTTGTGTGAAATCCACAAACATTATTAGTGGTCATAAAATTATCAAACCCACCTCAGAACTGACTACAGAATTGGCCTCTATGACCATCAGTCCAACAATCTGCTTCATATTGACCACAGCAATAGTAATTTTTAAATTATATCTAAGTTTGTCAGCTTTTAATTTCAAATGACACTTTGATTCTCATTTTACTGCACAGAACCGAAAGGAGAGCTTGACAAGATTTTATTACCCACCTTTGTAACCTTGAAGATGTCAATCAAATCTTTCATAATTCATCTTTGACACCAATATTCCTGTGCTCTACAATAATAATATATTCCATAGAATCAAAGAAAAAGTTAGTGAAGGCAACTGGTTTGGATATTTGTTTATTTTAATTTGCTTTTGTTTTGTTTTCCAAATAATCACTTTTAGTATAATGAATTTTGTTATATCTGTGAGTAAACACACAAAAAACAAATGAAAGAACACACCTAAATAAAGCCTTTCTAACAAATTGATTTTTTCCAGACTGTGTCCAGATGTTACTGCTATGCATTTATTTCACAAGAACAGCTTGCTAAGAATCCTATTGGCCCTGGCCCTGGCACTGCCAAATGTGGTCATAATCCACAGTTGCAGGTATGAGAAGAGGTCCTAAAAACACCCATCATGTCTTGATTTTGATGACTTTGCAACTTTATGGTAATGTAAATTGTGCAACTTCAGGACTTGCTTGATCTGCATCTTTTCCCCCTTTAGGGTCTTTGTCCATCATACTGTAAAATATCTTTGTATCCTGCACCTTACATTACCTGTTTTTGGACCTATCTTGAGACCTGCTGAAAGCCTAACTTTTTTTGAGATATTGGTTTACCCTGTAGTGTATCTTGGATAAAACTTAGAGCAATATTTCATATGGTAGCTTTCCTTGACATTAAAGAGGGAAAATACAGTTTGTCCAGGAATCTGCTGCTTCACTAATTTTGAATTCAGGAGAAATGTTTATTTTCATTATGCCATATTGATTCCATCAGCAACTCATTTCAATTTCAAGCATCTCACTCTGATATTTATTTACCTTTAGACTGTAAAAACAAACTTGAAAAACAAAAATATAATACTAATCTTTTCTTTCTGAGATATCCTTGGATTCAGAGATTGCTATACACATCATATCAAGAGTTCATTATGTCATTTGACAAATATTTTCCCTGCTTCTCTCTCCTTATCAGTGTCATCTAGAGATCCAAACTCCCCAAGAGTTCTTGAAGAATGAAAATTTTAAGTTACCATTCAAATTTCTCTTGAAATATTATGAGCTCACTGCTAATGAATAACCATTTTGTCTTCTTTGTATTATGTTCACTCAAAGATCTCAATCTTTCCCTGAATGAGTCTCACTGTGAAATTGATCTGAATGAGCCTTGGTTTGCAACTGAATATGGGTTACAATTGCCTTTGTTGAATCCATTCAAAAAGTTAGGTATTATATCCTAACTCAGGCCTCATAATGCATAGGACATAGAAGACTCTTGAGAGTCTCTTGGACTGCAAGGAGATCCAACCAGTCAAACCTAAAAGAAATCAGTCCTGAATATTCATTGGAAGGACTAATGCTGAAACTGTATTACAGACCTTGATGCTGGTAAGGATTGAAGGCAGCAGGAGAAGGGAACAACAGAGGATGAGATGGTTGGATGGCATCATTGACTCTATGGACATGAGTTTGAGCAAGCTCTGGGAGTTGGTGATGGACAGGGAAGGAAGCCTGTCCATGTGTGCTGCAATCCATGGGGTCACAAAGAGTCAGACACGACTGAGCTACTGAACTTAACTGTTTAGTAATTTTAATTTCAAGTTTGATTTAATAACAAATTGGAGCCATATTCTCTCCTGGCAGATTCAATTACATATGCACTGTACTTAGTCGCTTAGTTGTGTTGGACTTGTGACCCCATGGACTGTAGCCTGCCAGGCTCCCCCATCAATGAAGGGATTCTCCAGGCAAGAATATTTTAGTGGGTTGCCTTGACCTCCTCCAGGGGATCTTCCCAACCTAGGGATTGAACCCAGGTCTCCCGCATTGTAAGCGGATTCTTTATCATCTGAGCCACCAGGGAAACCCAAGAATACTGGAGTAGGTAGCCTTTCACTTCTCCAGAAAATATCCTGACCCAGGAATTGAACCAGGGTCTCCTGTATCGCATACAGATTCTTTACCAGCTGAGCTACCACGGAAGCCCCAATTACATATAACTAATTCTGATTCAGTTTACTTCTTGGTCAACAGATCAAACAAAGGCAAACTCAGGTTAAATTCACCAAATTCTATAAAAATTATCAAATCTGATTTACTGTTGGGAATATTTTAAATAGGGACCCTTTATTGAAAGCTCATATATGATCTCCACTTTTTCGGATTTATCAGCTCACTTCAATTATATTTTCAGACTAAATCACTCCTTGAATTATCACAGAATTAAAAACAAATTGATAAACATAGAGGAAAAAGTCTCACAAGAAGTTACAGAACTAGATTTTGAAGCATTAAACTAGTTGAATCTACATGATTCTACCATTATTTCCAAGAAAAAATATATTGTAGAAATGATTTTGTAGTCAACATGTTCTATCTGATATTACTATGAGTTTAATCAGTATGTGAAAATAATTGAGATTGTAAATTCTGTCTTTGCTGCCATGCAAATTTTCAATGACCCAATTGAAAATCATATTTAAAAAATCTTATTTTTTAAAATTTAAGAATGTCAAGCAGTATGCAAATTCAGTAACAGACTCTTTAGAAGTTTCATGGGGAAATATGGCATATATTATTTTTAAAAGAGTTGTATTTTATTGTAAATGTTGGTTCTTTGTACAAAGCCTAACATATGTTGCCAAAATGTGTTATATCCCTAGGTAACTCAAGTAAAATCTGTCAAATTTTAAGAGAATCTTGACTATTTTACTTCAAATTTTAAAATCTGATTCTGAACTTAGGGTATTATTTTATGCACTTTTATATAACCCTAGATATTTTCCATAGGGCATTTTGTATCTTAAATGTAGAACATTGAATCTTATTTGAATTGTGTTTTATTTTGCTTATTATACATTCATAACTTTTTAAATTGAAACATATTAAATATATAACTGTGAATTTATGGTATACAATATGATTTGATACCTTTTATATTGTAATACTATTGCCATTGTAGTGATATTTAGAACCTTTATCACTTTAGGATGTTGTTTTTGTTTAGTCTCTAAATTGTGTCCAACTCTGTGACCCCATGGACTGCAGCATGCCAAGCTCCTCTGTCCCTAGGATTTCCCAGGGAAGAATATACTGGATTGGGATGTCATTTCCTTATCCAGGGGATCTTCCTGATCCAGGAATTGAACCTGTGTCTCCTCTCCTGCATTGCAGGTGGATTCTTTACCAGAGACACTAGGGAAGGGTCTATCACATCAAGTACTTATCATTTATTTTTTGTGGTTGTAATATTTAAGAGCTCATTTCTGCAATTTTGATGACTATAACACAATCCTACTAATATTCACTATTTTCTACATTAGATCCCTAGAAATTATTTACTACTCATTGTAAATTTGTGGACTTTCCAAGTGGTTCAGTGGTAGAGAATCCACCTGCCAATTTGATCCCTTGGATCAGGGAGATCCCTTGGAGTGGTAAATGGCAACCCAGTCCAGCATTCTTGCCTGCAAAATTCCATGGACAGAGGAGCCTGGTGAGCCACAGATCATCAGATTGAAGAGTCAGCCATGGCTAAGTGACTGAGAAAGCAGGTAAATTTGTACCCTTAAACAACATGTCTTCTATTCCCCCATCCTCCAGTCTCTCGTAACCACCATTTTGCACTGCCTTTTTGAATTTGACTTTTTACATTTCATATGTGAATGATATCATACAATATTTATCTTTCTCTCTCTGACTTATCTCACTTAGCATATATCCTCAAGGTCTATTCATGTTGTTGCAAATGGCATGATTTCTTAATTTTATGTGGTTGAATAATATTCCATTCCACATCTTCTATATCCATTCACTTGTTGATGGGCACTTAGGTTGTTTTCGTATCTTGCTTATTGTGAATCATATTTCAATAAACATGAGGATGAAGACATCTCTTTGATATTCTGCTTTTCATTCCATTTGGGTATATACATAGAAGTAGAATTGCTGCAATATATGGTAGTTCTATTTCAATTTTTAAAAGATACTCCATACTGTTCTCCATAACAGCTGCACCAGTTTACATTCCCACAAACATTGTACAGGGTTCCCTATTCTTCATATTCTTGACAATACTTGTTATCTCCTGCCTTGATAATTTGTTGTTGTTGTCCAATCCATAAGTCATGTTCAACTCTTTGTGACCCCTTGGACTGCAGCATGCCAGGATCCTCTGTCCTCCACTGTCTCCCAGAGTTTGCTCAGATTCATGTCCATTAAGTTGGTAATGCTATCTAATCATTTCATCTTCTGCTGTCCCCTTCTCCTTTGCCTTCAGTCTTTCCCAGCATCAAGGTCTTTTCCAATGAGTCAGCTCTTCACATCAAGTAGCCAAAGTAGAGCTTCAGTTTCAGCATCAGTATTTTCAAAGAATATTCAGGGTTGATTTCCTTTAGGATTTACTGGTTTGATTTCTTTGCTACACAAAGGACTCTCAAGAATCTTCTCCAGCACCACAGTTTGAAAGCATACATTCTTCGGTGCTCAGCCTTCTTTATGGTCCAGTTCTCACATCCATACATGACTGGCTGTTTAAAAAAAAAACATAGCTTTGATTACACAGACCTTTGTCTGAAAAGGGATGCCTCTGCTTTTTCACAGACTGTCAAGGTTTATCATAGCTTTTCTTCCAAGGAGCAAGGTCTTTCAATTTTATGGAAGCAGTCATCATCTGCAGTGACTTTGGAGCTCAAGAAAATAAAGTCTGTTACTGTTTCCAATTTTTCCCCAACCATATGCTATGAAGTGATGAGACTAGATACCATGATCTTCGATTTCTGAATGTTGAGTTTTAAGCCAGCTGTTTTACTCTAATCTTTCACCATCAAGAGGCTCTTTGGTTCC
>NW_011494831.1:20980-21273 GCF_000754665.1 Bison bison bison
CTTGATTCCAGCTTGTGCTTCATCCATCTCGGCATTTCACATGATGTACTTTCCATATGGGGCTTCCCTAGTAGTTTAGGTCGTAAAGAATCTGCCTGCAATGGAGGAGAAGCCGGTTTGATTCCTGGATTGGGAAGTTCCCCTGGAGAAGGGAGAGGCTACCCACTTCAGTATTATTGGACTTCCTTGGTGGCTCAGACAGTAAAGAATCCACCTGCAATGCAGGAGAACTGAGCTTTATCCCTTTGTTGGGGAGATCCCATGGAGATGTTAGCATGGCAACCCACTCCAGT
>NW_011494831.1:21757-24225 GCF_000754665.1 Bison bison bison
GCCATTAAGACATTTTTTGTATAGTACTTCTATGTGTTCTTGCCACCTCTTCTTAATATCTTCTGCTTCTGTTAGGTTCTTACCATTTCGTCCTTTATTGTGCCCATCTTTATATGAAATGTCCACTTGGTATTTGCAATTTTCTTGAAGAGATCTCTAGTCTTTTCCATTCTATTGTTTTCCTCCAGGTCTTTGCATTGTTCATTTAAAATGGCTTTCTTATCCCTCCTTGCTATTCTCTGGAACTCTACATTCTGTTTGGTACATCTTTCCCTTTCTCCTTTGCTTTTCCCTTCTCTTCTTTTATCAGATATTTGTAAAGCTTCCTCAGGCAATACTTTGCCTTGTTGCATTTATTTTTCTTTGGGCTAGTTTTGGTCATTGCCTCCTGTATAATGTTTCGAACCTTCATCAATAGTTTTTCAGGCACTCTGCCTATCAGTTCTAATCCCTTTAATTTATTTTTCACTTCCACAGTATAATTTTAAAAGATTGCATTCCAATTCCCTATGATGAAAGGGCATCTTTTTTTGGTGTTATTTCTAGAAGGTCACGTAGTTCTTCATAGAACCATTCAACTTCAACTTCTTCAGCGTTAGAGGTTGGTGAATAGTCTTGGATTATTGCGATGTTGAATGGTTTACTTTGAAAACGAACCAAGATCTTTCTGTCAATTTTGAGTTTGCATGCAAGTACTGCATTTCAATCTCTTTTGTTGACTATGAGGGATACTCCATTCCTTCTAAGAGATTCTTGCCCATAGTAGTAGATATTATGGTTATCTGAATTAAATTAAATTAAATTCCCATCCATTTTAGTTTGATTCCTAAAATGTCAATGTTCACTCCTGCCATCTCCTATTTGACCACATCCAATTTACCTTGATTCATGGACCTAACATTCCAGGTTCCTATGAAATGTTGTTCTTTACAGCATCAGACATTACTTTTGCCACCATTCCATTCACGACTGGGCATTGTTCCTCTTTGGTTCAGCCTCTTCATTCTTTCTCTAGCTATTTCTCCACTCTTCCCCAGTAGCATATTGGATATGTACTAACCTGGGGTGCTCATCTTCCAGTTTCATATATGTTTTCCTTTGCATACTTTTCATGGAGTTCTCAAGGCAATAATACTAAGGGGTTTGCCATTCCCTTCTGTAGTGTGTCACATTATATCAGAATCAGCTAGGGCTCATGCGTACTCAGTCACATCCAACTCTTGATGACTCAATGGACTTAGCCCTCTAGGCTTCTCTGTCCATGGAATTTTTCAGGCAAGAATACTGGAGTGAGTTGCCATTTCCTCCTACAGGGAATCTTTCTGATCCCGTGATTGAACCTGCATCTCCTGCATTGACGGGTGGTTTCTTTACCTCTGTGCCACCTGGGAAACCCAAATGTATATTAACACATATAAGTGGAATCTAGAAATATATTACTGATGATCCTACTTGTAGGACAGCAAAGGAGACATGGAAATTTTGGACATGGTGGGGAAAACAGAGGCTGGGATGATACAAGAGAATAGCATTGAAACATATACATTCCCATATGTAAAACAAATAGCCAGTGAGGTTTGATGTATGACACAGAGAACCCAAAGCCAGTGCTCTGTGAAAACCTAGAAGGGTAAGATGGGGAGAGAGTTTGGGGGAGGTTCAAGAGGGAGAGAACATATGTATACCCAATGCTAATTCATGCTGATGTATGGCAAAAATCAACACAATACTGTAAAGTAATTATCCTGTAATTAAAAAATAAAATATAAAAATATACTCATAAATTAATATTTTAGTACCTACATCTTGTTAACCAAAATGTGGAAATGTTCATCAAAGACTGATCCCTTGATACTATGTAAATTCATACATTTTCTAGAGAAAAACTGTAGGGAATAAGATAATCACCATTATTCTTTATGGCCTCTTAAGAAAAACTAACAAAAGTGAGTGATGAAGGATTTATGTGTGTGACACAATAGTAGACTACATATTTTGCAACACATCTACTTTTATGAAATAACCAAAAATGCTGGATAAAGAAATATTTTTAGACAGTTAAATGTATTGTGCAAATGTCACGAAGGTAAAGGCCATGGTTAGAGGGTAAAACTACTGAGAAAATGTGAATAACCAAAGCTATATTGAAGCCAAGAACTGATCTTGTGTTATCTGTCAACTTCCAGTTTCATGGGTCAGAAGCAAAGGTGAAGAGACAGAGCTTAGGAACCAAACAAGGTAGGAAGTTGAATTGAGGTCCTCATATAAAGAAGGTATATCTTAAGAGCCACATTCTCAGTTTGATTATACAAGAAAAAACATTTACAGTCTTTTGGACTCTGTGGGAGAGGGAGAAGGTGGGATGATTTGGGAGAATGGCATTGAAACATGCATAATATCATATATGAAATGAGTCGCCAGTCCAGGTTCGATGCACGATACTAGAAGCTTGGGGCTGGTGCACCTGT
>NW_011494831.1:24646-26865 GCF_000754665.1 Bison bison bison
AACAACCAAGAAAACACCAATTAAGAAAAATCCATATATATGCGTTAGTATACTGTATTGGTGTTAACTAATACAATATTGTAAAGTTTAAAAATAAAATAAAATTAAAAAAAGAAAAAAAAAAAGAAAAATCCACATAAAAGATGGCAGGAAATTTCGTGGCATTTTTACTCATCCATGTCCCACACTTCCCCTAGCATGGTGAAGTCTCATTCAGGTGGAGACAACAACTCACTTCCCAATTTATTGCCTTAAACAGAAGGGAGTAAAACAGATCTTATTTTCAGGGAGACATCATCCCTGAAGAGGTACAGGTGATGTCAAAAGCTCAACTTCTCTGTACACTGGTGCCAAATCAAATATTGGAGACAGAGTTTTGGGTGAAATAGAAAAATATATCCCATTGATGAGGAAATATGACTTGGCCCCAAGGCTGCTCTTGATGGTTTGACTTTTTCTGGCCTCACATGTCCTTTCTTCCCTAATTAACAACTACTTGAGTCTACACATTGGAATTCAGATGGTCATGGGGACTGAATGAAGGCTGTTTCCTATAATAAAAAAAAATGGTGTACACAGGAGTCCCACAGGGCCCTTCATGGTATCACAGGCATCAGTTTCAACAGGTAAAGGCTCTAAAACAACTGTCTTAAATATGGCCAACAAGGTGAAGAAAAATACAAATAATGAAAGGAAATCAGAAAAATGATATATGAATAAAATTAAAATATTAAAAACATATAAAATTATAAAAAGTAACTGAACAGAAATTATAGAACTAAAAAATAACATAATTGAATTGAAAAATTCAATAGAGAAGATCAACAGCAGACTCAAACAGCCAGAATAGAGACTCAGCACACTTGAAGTTAGGTCATTTGAAATTATTGAGTCCAAGAAACCAAAAGAAAAAAGAATGAAGAAAAGTGAGCAGATTTTAAGGAATTTACAGAACACCATCAAGTAGACCAATATACACATCATGGAAGTCACAGAAAAAGAGAGAGAAAGGAGCATTATCGAAAAAATAATGACTGAAAATGTCCTAAAATTGATTTTTTTTTTAATTTTGAAAATATAAATAAATAAGTTCAGCAAACTCCAAATAGGAAAACCCAGAGATCCATGCTGAGACACATAATAATAAATCTGCTGAATATTGATTTTTAAAAATCTTCAACTGGGACTTCTCTGGTGACTCAGTGGCTAAGACTTTGTGCTTCCAAAGCAGGGGCACAAGTTTCATCCCTAGTCAGGGAACTAAGATCCTGCATGCCATGTCTAAATAAATGAATAAATATCCAGGAAATAAAATTTTGCAGCATATTGGAAAGAGTGTATGCCATAAATGATGTGTTTTATTTTTGGAATACAAGGGTAACACAATATATAAACATCAAACAGCATCATATACCATGTTAACAGAATTTAACTCAGCCAGTAACAGAATTTGCTCAGATGGTAAAGAGTCTGTCTGCAATGTGAGAGACCTGGGTTCAATCCCTGGGTCTGGAAGATCCCTTGGAGAAGGAAATGGCAACCCACTCCAGTATTCTTGCCTGGAAAAGCCCATGGACAGAGGAGCCTGGCAGGCTACAGTCCATGGGGTTGCAAAGAGTCAGACATGTCTGAGTGACTTCATTTTACTAACAGAATTTAGGGGAAAAAAAATCCACAGGATCTTATCAACTGATGCAGAAAAGGCATTTGACCATTTCAATACCATTTCATGATGAAAGATTCATCACATTAGTAATGAAATAAATTATTGAATATACTAAAAGCTGTATATGAAAAATCCATAGCTAAGATCAAATTTAATGGTGAAAATTTGAAATGTTTTTCCCTAAAATCAGGAACAAGAAAAGGATGCCCAATTCTGGCACGTTCATTCAACATAGAACCGGGAGTTGTAGCCAGAGCAGAAAGGTGAGAAAAGGAAGTAAAATGCTTCCAAGTTGGATAGAAAGAAGTGAAATGATCTTTTCACAGATGAAATAATTTTATATGTTAAAATTCCTAAAAGATGCCACAAAACATCTATTAGAACTAAAAAAAAAAAAAAAAACAAAACTCAGCACTCTCCAAGACCTAAGATAAACACACACACAAAAAAATCAGTTTCATTTCTATAAACTAACAATGAAAATCTGAAAAAGAATTTAAGAAATCAATTTCATTTGCAATAGTAACAAATAGTAAAATACTTAGGAATAAAC
>NW_011494831.1:27401-27964 GCF_000754665.1 Bison bison bison
AGTCGGTGATGCCATCCAGCCATCTCATCCTCTGTCGTACCCTTCTCCTCCTGCCCCCAATCCCTCCCAGCATCAGAGTCTTTTCCAATGAGTCAATTCTATGCATGAGGTGGCCAAAGTACTGGAGTTTCAGCTTTAGCATCATTTCTTCCAAAGAACACCTAGGACTGATCTCCTTCAGAATGGATTGGTTGGATCTCCTTGCAGTCCAAGGGACTCTCAAGAGTCTTATCCAACACCACAGTTCAAAACCATCAATTCTTCGGCGCTCAGCCTTCCTCACAGTCCGACTCTCACATCCATACATGACCACTGGAAAAACCATAGCCTTGACTAGACGAACCTTTTTTTGGCAAAGTAATGTCTCTGCTTTTGAATATGCTATCTAGGTTGATCATAACTTTCCTTCCAAGGAGTATGTGTCTTTTAATTTCATGGCTGCAGTCACCATCTGCAGTGATTTTAGAGCCCCCAAAAAGAAAGTCTGACACTGATTCTGCTCTTTCCCCATCTATTTCCCATGAAGTGATGGGATCAGATGCCATGATCTTCATTTTCTGAAT
>NW_011494831.1:28859-29322 GCF_000754665.1 Bison bison bison
TTCCACAGTTTATTGTGATCCACACAGTCAAAGGCTTTGGCATAGTCAATAAAGCAGAAATAGATGTGTTTTCTGGAACTATCTTGCTTTTTCCATGATCCAGCAGATGTTAGCAATTTGATCTCTGATTCCTCTGCCTTTTCTAAAACCAGCTTGAACATCAGGAAGTTCACGGTTCATGTATTGCTGTAGCCTGGCTTGAAGAATTTGAGCATTACTTTACTAGCATGTGAGATGAGTGCAAGTGTGGGGTAGTTTTAGCATTCTTTGTGATTGTCTTTCTTTGGGATTGGAATGAAAACTGACCTTTTCCAGTCCTATGGTCACTGCTGTGTTCTCCAAATTTGCTGGCATATTGAGTGCAGCACCTTCACAGCATCATCTTTCAGGATTTGAAATAGGTCAACTGGAATGCCATCACCTCCACTAGCTTTGTTTGTAGTGATGCTTTCCAAGGCCCACT
>NW_011494831.1:29422-31747 GCF_000754665.1 Bison bison bison
TCCAGGATGTCTGGCTCTAGGTCAGTGATCACACCATCGTGATTATCTGGGTCATGAAGATCTTTTTTTCTACAGTTCTTCTGTGTATTCTTACCACCTCTTAAGATATTCTGCTTCTTTTAGGTCCATACCATTTCTGTCCTTTATCAAGCCCATCTTTGCATGAAATGTCCCCTTGGTATCTCTAATTTTCTTGAAGAGATCTCTAGTCTTTCCCATTCTGTTGTTTTCCTCTATTTCTTTGCAGTGATCGCTGATTTCACTGATTGCTGATTACATTAATCTATTTCTTCACTTTGATCTGTATTGGTAGTGCCTCCCCAAACTTAACATGAATAATCAACATCTTCTATAATGGAAAGCATTTTAACTCTCATGTCAAAATGTCTCACAAATAACATTTCAACAAACATAAGTTCATGGCAGTGGGGGGCTTTCCTGATGGCTCAGGTGGTAAAGAATCTGTCTGTAATGAAGGAGACTGTGGTTCAATTCCTGGCTCAGGAATATCCACTGGAGAAGTGATAGGCTACCCACTCCAGTATTCTTAGGCTTCCCTTGTTTCTTAGCTGGTAAAGAATCTTTCCGCAATGCAGGAGACCTGGGTTTTATCCCTGGGTTGGGAACCTTTGAAGAAGGGAAAGGACACCCACTCCATCTTCTAGCCTAGAGGATCCCATGGACTGTATAATCATGGGATCACAAAGAGTTGGAAACGACTGAATGACTTTCACTTAAGTTCATAATAAAAATGTAAATAAAAATGAAGCAAACTAAAAAAACCCACATAAGTAAATACAACATCCTATGTAAGAATTAGCAGAAAAATATTACATTGAGACACCAAAGATTGTAAACTGGAGTCACTAACTAGAAGATACTGCAACTATCTAAAATGGACATATGGTACATATAAAGATATAGTTTAAACAAAAATGGATAAGAAAAAATAGATATGATGCTGTCAGTAGGCTTAAGAAATCTATATAAATACCAGAGAAAATATATTTCAGTGTAAAAAGATAAGAGGGACACTTTCATAATGACTACAGAGTCAATCCAACATGAAGTTTGACAATCAGAAATAAGTAGTCATCTCCTAACAAAGCCTCATAATAAATGTAGAAAATTCTGACAGAACTGAAGGAATAAATAGCCAAAAACACAACTATGATTGGGGAATTTAACCTCTATCTTTCTCTACTGTTTTTTTCTGTTCCCTGTCAATACTTTATAGAAAAATCAGACAAAAGTGAAGATATAAAGCACCTAAATAGCACTGTTCACCAGCTTGACCTATATAGTATTTAAAGATCACTACTTTTACTTTTTACAATACATTTTGTTTTCAAGAGAACACATCACTTTCCTAAGGTAGACAATGTGAAGCTAGAAAAAAAAATCTCAACTAATTTTAAAAAGTTAAAATCATACAAAATATGTTCTCTGATCACAATAGAATTAAATTAAAAAGGCTGTCTTTTCATTTTGTTTATGATTTCTTTACCATACATAAGCTGTTAATTTTAAGTCTCATTTGTTTGTTTTTCTTTTATTTTCATTACTCTAAGAAGTGGATCAAAAAAAATATTTCTATACATCTGTGTCTCTTTTGCTGTCTCACATACAGGGTTATCATTACCATCTTTCTAAATTCCATATATATGCATTAGTATACTGTATTGGTGTTTTTCTTCTGCCTTACTTCACTCTGTATAATAGGCTCCAGTTTCATCTACCTCATTAGAACTGATTCAAATGTGTTCTTTTAAATGGCTGAGTAATACTCCATTGTGTATATGTACCACAGCTTTCTTATCCATTCATCTGCTGATGGACATCTAGGTTGTTTCCATGTCCTGGCTATTATCAACAGTGCTGCGATGAACATTGGGGTACATGTGTCTCTTTCAATTCTGGTTTCCTCAGCGTGTATGCCCAGCAGTGTGATTGCTGGGTCGTATGGAAGTTCTATTTCCAGTTTTTTTTTTTTAAGGAATCTCCACACTGTTATTCTGTGGGAGGGGAGAGGGGATGATTTGGGAGAATGGCATTAAAACATGTATAATATCACATAAGAAACAAATTGCCAGTCCAGGTTCGATGCAGGATTCAGGAAGCTTGGGGCTGGTGCACTGGGATGACCCAGAGGGATGGTATGGGGAGGGAGGTGGGAGGCAGGGTTCAGGATTGGGAACACGTGTACACCCGTGGTGGATTCATGTTGATGTATGGCAAAGCCAATAGAATATTGTAAAGTAATTAGCCTCTAATTAAAATAATAAATTTAAATTAAAAAAAATCTTCCAGTGATTTATGTCAGAA
>NW_011494831.1:31847-32680 GCF_000754665.1 Bison bison bison
TGGCCAAAAAGCACATGAGAAGATACTCAGCATTACCATAAGGGAAATGCAAGTAAAAACTACAATGGGGTATCACCTCACACTTATCAGAACGGCCACCATCAAAAAATCTATAAACAGTAAATGCTGGAGAGGGTGTAGAGAAAAGAGAACCTTCCTGCTCTGTTGATGGAAATGTAAATTGATACAGCCACTGTGTAGAACAATGTAGAGGTTCCTTAAAAAATTAAAAATAGAGCTTTCATATGATCCTACAATCACTCTCCTGGGTTTATATTAAGAGCAACCCATAATTTGAAAAGATATACACAATTTAATGTTCATTACAACACTACTAACAATAGCAAGGACATGGAAACAACCTAAATGTTCATCAACAGCCAATGGATAAAGATGTAGTACATACATGCATACATTCAATAGAATATCAATGAGTCACAAAAAAGAATGAAATAATGTCTCTACAGCAACATGGATGGACCTAGAAATTGTCATATGATTGAAATAAGTCAGAGAAAGACAAATATAATATGATATTGCTTATTTATGAAATCTTAAAAAAACAAAAGGATAGAAATAAACTTATTTACAAAACAAAAATAGAGTCACAGATGTAGAAAACAAACTTATGGTCACTAGGGGAGGAATGGGGAGCTAAACTGAGAGGTTAGAACTGACTCATACACATTACTATATATAAAATAGCTAACTGATAGGTACCTACTGTATAGCACAGGGAAATCTACTCAATACTTATTAATGACTTATGTGGGAAAAAAATAACTTAAAAAGAATGGATATAAATAAATAAATAAATATATATATATATATAT
>NW_011494831.1:34385-35834 GCF_000754665.1 Bison bison bison
GGAAAAACTCAGCAAATTCTGAACTCCTTGGGTTAGAGAAGAAATTACAAGTGAAATCAGAAATGTTTCAAACTTGAAAATAATGAAATTAATACATGTCAAAATTTATTGCTTGTAGATAAAGCAATGTTTAGGGGAAATTTCATGGCTTTAAAAGCTTAAATACATAAAGAAAATATGATATAAAGAAATGATATAACATCCTACATTACAAAGGCAGAAAAACTAAATTCAAAATAAGAAAAATCAAGGAAGTATGGAGATATGGGTAGAAATCAATTATGTAACAACCAAATAGACTATGATTACTCTAAATGACTGATGAAATTTAAAAACCCTTAGCTAGACCTGGATAAGGAAATGGCAACCCACTACAGCATTCTTGCCTGGGAAATCCCATGAATGGAGGAGCCTGGTGGGCTACAGTCCATGGGGTCGCAAAGAGTCATACAAGACTGAGTGACTATCGATTAGCTAGACTAATAAGTAATAAGGAAAGAGAGTACACATCCTCATTAATTAGGATGAAATAGGGCTTATCATTGCAGATTCTACATCCATTAAATGAAAAAAAAAGACTTTATGCTAACAAATTAGACATTCAGATGAAATGGATGCATTGTCTTGAAAAACAATGAAGTGACACAAGATAAAATTTAAATTCTTAATGGTCTAGTATATCTAGTAAAAGATTGAATTTGTTATCAAAAACCTCTTCACAAAGTGACTTCCAAGACCACATAGCAAACATTTAAGAACAGATGGTACCAATTTTCCACAAATCTCTTCAAAAAAGTATAGGAGATGAACACACTCCAGAATATTTTATTTTATCTTATAACCTTATTTTATTTTATCCTGAAGAAGTTGTTACAGTAAAAGGAAATTATAGATCAATGCCTCTCGTGAACATAGATGCAAATCACTTACTAATTAACATATTGAATCTAACAATATTTTTAAAAGATAATATAGTTTAACTAAAGGCTTCCAGGTGGTTCAGTGGTAAAGAATCTGTCTGCCAGTGCAGGAGAGGGTTCAATGCCTGGATTGGAGAGATCCTCTGGAGAAGGAAATGGCAACCGACTCCAGCATTCTTGCCTGGAGAATCCCATGGACAGAGGAGCCTGGCAGTCTTCAGTCCATAGGGTCCCAAAGAGTCAGACACAGCTGTGTGACTTAGCACGCACACAGGCATGGCATGACTAAATAGATTTATCCCAGAAATGTAAGATTAGTTCAATATTTCAAGTATAGGATAAGACACAGTTCTAATTTCTGGAGTTGAAAGATAAGCTAGATCTAAAATAGAAGACAAAAATGTACAAGTTTGTAGATAATATATCTTAAGTCACTTGAATTGTTCATCAAGATGGTAAGAATATATATTATTTTAAAAATTTGTTTAAAAAGAGACTTATTTATACTAAACTAAAAGAATAGAGCTAG
>NW_011494831.1:35934-37711 GCF_000754665.1 Bison bison bison
AGACTCTTTATCACTGAGCCACCTGGGAAGCTACAAGAAATTTCATCAAATGGGAAATAAATACTTTTGAAAATGAACATCCAAAAACTATGAATTTGATTATATATTATAATTCAATTCTTATAAGCTTATGTCTCAAAAAACTCAAAGAATTTGTCTTATAAAGAACATATTCTCCAATGAAAACACAGGAAGTCAATAATGCAATATTCAAAGATGACATGATTATGTATGCATATAGGCCAGTGCAGTTGATATATTAATTATTATTATTTATTTAAAATAGAGCATATTTGTGGCATATAGGGTCAATATACTAATGCTTATTTCATTTCTTTAGACCAGCGACTGTTGGAACATTTTATAGTTGTCACATTCAGTAACAACAAAAATACATAGACATTTAGGGGAAGAATGCAATAAAAGTAAAACATTTTTTAAGAAAGTATTACTTTTAAAAGATCTAAAATAAATGTACAGATATACTCTATTTGTTAATAAGATAATAGATCTGTTCTACCTAAATTGATCTGTAGATTTAACTACAATAAAATCCCAAGGGTACAGTTGTGCAATTGACAAAAGGATTCTAATGTATAGGGAAGTTGTTTTAGTTGCTAAGACGTGTTCAACACTTTTGTGACCCCATGGAATATAGCCCACCAGTTTTCTTTGTTCATGGGTTTTCTAGGCAAGAATACTGGAGCAGATTGCCATTTCCTTCTCCAGGGAATCTTCCTAATCCAGGGATCAAATCCGCAGCCCCTGCTGTGTCTCCTACATTGCAGGTGGATTCTTAACTGCTGAGCTACCAAAGAAGTGTTTATGCTGTAGACCAAAAATGACAAAAGTTTTATAAAGAAAATATATTTGGTAAAGCTCTTGTCCTACTGATAATTCAAACTTACTATAAAACCAAAGTATTAAGGTGAAGTGGTATTGGGGAAATAAATAAGATAATGCAAACCTATCTCTGTTAGACTCTGTGATAAAAATTCTTGAAACTTTCCAAAAAAATGTTCAGTCCATAATCACAATTCCAGTAAAAAATCACCACTGCAGGCCATTTTGATATCTTATTTTATGGCATGGGCATATAACAATCTTTTCTAATCAACTGGAAATTAAATATTCCAGTAACTGAAACTCTAGGATCTTTGTGTTGTCTATATGACCTAAAAATCCATGACATATTTGTTTCTTACTCAAAGACTTAAGAAAAATAAAAGAATGACCTTGGTAATGCTGAGATTTACTACATTGGCAACTTCCTCTGAAACAAATCATTTTTTTTTCTTTTCCATTATAATTTATTACAAGATGCTCAATATGGTTGCCTGTGCTATACAGTAAATCTATGTTTATGTTTTTCATATATGATAGCTTATGTCCATTAATCACATATTCCCAGTTTGGCCCTCTCCCTCATTTCCCCTTTGGTAACCATAAGTTTGTTTTCTATATCTGTGAATCTGTTTCTGTTTTGTAAATAAATTAATTTGTCCTATTTTTAGATTCCACATATAAATGGTATCATGCAATATTTGGGTTTCTCTGTCTGACTTAGTATGGTAATCTCTAGGTCCAGCCATGTTGCTGCAAATGGCATTATTTCATTATTTTTCATGGCTAAGTAATATTCCATTATATATAAAGAATCTGCCTGTCATGCAGGAGACTTAAGAGATCCAGGTCAGATCCCAAGGACAGAGGAGCCTGGCAGAGTATGGTCCACAGTGTTGCAAAGAGTCAGACATGACTGAAGTGACTGAGCTTG
>NW_011494831.1:37811-38125 GCF_000754665.1 Bison bison bison
ATTTTAAATAATGCTATTGCTTTTATCTTTTCCAGATATATGCTCAGGAATGGGATTGCTGAATCATATGATAACTCTATTTTTAGATTTTTCAGAAACCTTCATATATTTTTCCATAGTGGCTGTATCAATTTACATTCCCACCAACAGTATAGGCTAGAGTAGGAAATAGCAACCTGCTCTAGTATTCTTGCCTTGAAAATTCCATGGACAGAGGAGCCTGGCAGGCTACAGTCCATGGGGTTTGGAAGAGTTGGACATGACTGAGCACACACAAACACACAGCAATATAGGAGGGTTCCCATTTCTTCATA
>NW_011494831.1:39630-39791 GCF_000754665.1 Bison bison bison
TATATATGTGTGACTGAGCTTGAGCTTATATATATGTATGTATATATGTGTATATATATGTATATACACATACATACATAACATCTTTTATATCCATTCATCTGTTGATGGGCACTGAGTTTGAATCCATATCTTGGCTATTTTAAATAATGCTATTGCTT
>NW_011494831.1:41589-42266 GCF_000754665.1 Bison bison bison
TTTTCTCCCTTTGTTTCTTGATGAGTCTGGCTAATGGTTTGTCAATTCTATTTATCCTTTCAAAGAACCAGCTTTTGGCTTTGTTGATTTTTGCTATGGTCTCTTTTCTTTTGCATTTATTTCTGCCCTAATTTTTAAGATTTCTTTCCTTCTACTAACCCTGGGGTTCTTCATTTCTTCCTTTTCTAGTTGCTTCAGGTGTAGAGTTAGGTTACTTATTTGACTTTTTTCTTGTTTCTTGAGGTATGCCTGTAGCCTACGAACCTTCCCCTTAGCACTGCTTTTACAGTATCCCAGAGGTTTTGGGTTCTTGTGTTTTCATTTTCATTCATTTCTATGCATATTTTGATTTCTTTTTTGATTTCTTCTCTGATTTGTTGGTTATTCAGCAGCGTGTTGTTCAGCTTCCATATGTTGGAATTTCTAATAGTTTTTCTCCTATAATTGAGATCTAATCCTACTGCATTGTGGTCAGAAAAGATGCTTGGAATGATTTCAATTTTTTTGAATTTACCAAGGCCAGATTTATGGCCCAGGATGTGATCTATCCTGGAGAAGGTTCCATGTGTGCTTGAGAAAAAGGTGAAATTCATTGTTTTGGGATGAAATGTCCTATAGATATCAATTAGGTCTAACTGGTCTATTGTATCGTTTAAAGTTTGTGTTTCCTTGTTAAT
>NW_011494831.1:42366-44251 GCF_000754665.1 Bison bison bison
CAGCTCCTAGGCTTTTATTTGAGTTTGGCAGTAAGTGGGACCTATTACCCCTTTGTGATTTTCCTGTAGCGATTACCTGTACTTCAGGAACATGAATAAGACTCTGGCATCTCTTTCCACAGAGGTCACCAAAAAATGATCTTATAGTGAAAAAATTTTACTTGTATCACAACTATGTCTCAAAGTGGTTTCAAGCTTAACAATCTCAAGAGCTCTTCAGAGCCTACTGATGTTTGCATCTATAAAATTAGTTAGAAATGCCTTTGGAAATAAAATCTATTAAGTTTTCAAGGAACTGTGAGAATAATTTTATGTGAATAGAATGTTTTAAAATAACTATGCATGCCAACATAATGGAGCATATCATCTAGAAGTCATGCATGGTATATCGTGAGAAGGACAACAGAATTGAATTTCTGCATACCAAACTTTACAGTCACTGAATAAAAATCATTACTTTTGTTTAAAAAATGCTTTGGGCAAAAGCTCTAATGTTTCAAATGATCCTGCAAATCTCATTTCTATATACTTTTTAAGTTGTTTAGTTCTGAGTCATCAGTCTAAAAGTGTGTTTAAACACTGCAGGTAACCATTTCCCATGGAACAAATAGGAAGGAAATTGGGTTATGGTGAGGGCACCCAGCAGGATTCTTCTACTGTCAACTCAGTGTCAATGTAAACTGATTTCTTTAAGAAAGACACTCAGGGAAAAGAGAACAGCTTGCAGAGAACATGTTCTGCATGCAGGAAGGAGAAAAGAGATAGGATACAGGATACCTGGTAATAATTATGAAGAAGGATTTTTAAAACTACAGAGAAACAATATAGCTACAACAAAACAATATTGTATCAGGTTAAAGCTGTACAACTAGATTTCCATGCAGCAGCACAAAACAGATAATACATGAGTAATCTGCCCTATTCTCTTTCTTTTATGCAAAATAATTGCTAGCTCATAAATTCCTAATGGTTTCTTTATCATGGTTCATGTTACACAAATTGTTATTTGCTAAGTGCAAAGTTTGAGCTAAATAATAATAACAAAATAGTAAATTGTATAACAACTGCAGAGAAATATATGCACTAAGAAAAATCTTATAGCAAAAAAATTCTGAGCATGTAGCTTGAAGAAGCATAAAGAACTCAGGAAATTGAGATATATTTGTGCTTACAAACTTCATTAGCTGCATGCTTGTTAAGCAAAGCAGTATACAGAAGGGAGCATGATTGCAAAGGGTAAAATCTTCCAGCTCAACCTTGAACATCAAAAGGCAGCTATTTCAGTGCATGAAAGCTATGCATTCTTCCACTTTGTGAAGAATACACTGTGGAATAATATAATCATAGTACAAGTGGGATGAGAATTTTTAAAATTAGGCATTTTATTTTGAGATAATTTTAAGTTCATGTAAGTGTGTGTCCATGCCACTGGGTCTGACTTTTTTTGACCCCATGGACTGTAGCCCACCAAGCTCTTCTGTTTGTGGGATTTTCCAGGCAAGAATACTGGAGTGGGTTGCCATTCATGTGCAGTTGTAAGAAATAGCACAGAGATCCATCCCAATACTCTTTCCCTGAGTTTCCACAATGTTAACGCTTGCAAAGCACTGTTCAACAGAAAAATCAGGATACTGATTTTCTTTATTTTTTAAATTTATTTTTAATTTAAGATAATTCTTTACAATATTGTTGGCTTCTGCCATACAACAACATGAATCAGCCATAAGTATACATATGTCCACTCTGTCTTAAATCTCCGTCCCACCACCCATTCCCATCCCACCCCTCTAGACTGTCAGAGAGCACACGTTTGAACTCCTTGTGTTATACAGCAACTTCCTGCTTTGTTCAGTCTCTAAGTCATATCTGACTCTTTGCCACCTCA
>NW_011494831.1:44351-44906 GCF_000754665.1 Bison bison bison
CAGCACCATTGATAAAACATCTAGGTTGAAGATGAAAAGTTTCTCCACCGTGAGGGTCACCCAGAGAGGTTCACAGCATTACATGGAGAAGAGAAGAGGGAGGAGGGAGTTTGAGGTGACCCGAATGAGATGAGGTGGAATCAATAGAGGAGAGAGCAGGCTAACCAGTAATCACTTCCTTATGGGCACTCTACAACTGGACTGCTCAGAGATGTTCACGGAGTTATACAGAGAAGAGAAGAGTGAGGAAAGAGACAGAGGTGGCCAGGAGGATAAAAGGAGGGAATGAAAAGGAGAGAGACAGATCCAGCCAGTAATCAGTTCCCTAAGTGTTCTCCATTGTCTGGAAAACACAGAAATTCACAGAGTTGGGTAGAGTAGAGAAGGGTTAGGGAGGAGACACAGGCGACCTGGTGGAAAAAAACGAGAGTCTGAAGGAGGAGAGAGCCGTCAAGCCAGTAATCTCACTCCCTAGTAAAAAATGGGTACTGAAGATTGGGTTCTTAAAGGTATAAAATTGGTAACAAATACCTAAAAGCAAAAATTAAAAATCTA
>NW_011494831.1:45006-45484 GCF_000754665.1 Bison bison bison
GTTCAGTCTCTAAGTCATGTCTGACTCTTTGCCACCACACAGACTAAAACACACCAGGCTTCTCTGTCCTTCACCATCTCCCAGAGATTGCTCAAACTCACGTCCATTGAGTTAGTGATGCCATCCAACCAGCTTTCCACTAGCTATCCATTAATATTTTACATATGGTAATATATATGTTTCAGTGCTATTCTCTCAATCCATCCCACCCTCTCTTCCCCGGTTGTGTCCACAAGTCTGCTTTCTATATCTATGTCTCTATTGCTGCTCTGCAAATAGGTTCATCAGTATCATTTTTCTAGATTTCATATATGCACATTAATATACAATATTTTTTCTCTTTCTGAATTATTTAACTCTGTATAACAGGCTCTAGCTTCATCCATCTCACTACAACTGACTCAAATTCACTTCTTATGATTGAGTAATATTCCATTATATTACTGCGATTCATTGTATTATATTATTATATATTATA
>NW_011494831.1:45584-46913 GCF_000754665.1 Bison bison bison
TCCTGGCTTGAAGAGTTTCTATTGAAAGATTAGCTGTTATCCTTATGGGAATCCCCTTGTGTGTTATTTGTTGTTTTTCCCTTGCTGCTTTTAATATTTGTTCTTTGTGTTTGATCTTTGTTAATTTGATTAATATGTGTCTTGGGGTGTTTCACCTTGGGTTTATCCTGTTTGGGACTCTCTGGATTTCTTGGACTTGAGTGATTATTTCCTTCCCCATTTTAGGGAAGTTTTCAACTATTATCTCCTCAAGTATTTTCTCATGGTCTTTCTTTTTGTCTTCTTCTTCTGGGACTCCTATGATTCGAATGTTGTAGCATTTAACATTGTCCTGGAGGTCTCTGAGATTGTCCTCATTTCTTTTAATTCATTTTTCTTTTTTCCTCTCTGATTCACTTATTTCTACCATTCTATCTTTTAATTCACTCATCCTATCTTCTGTCTCTGTTATTCTAGTATTTGTTGCCTCTATAGTGTTTTTGATCTCATTTATTGCATTATTCATTATATATTGACTCTTTTTTATTTCTTCTAGGTCCTTGTTAAACCTTTCTTGCATCTTCTCAATCCTTGTCTCCAGGCTATTTATCTGTGATTCCATTTTGATTTCAAGATTTTGGATCAATTTCACTCTCATTATTTGGAATTCTTTATCAGGTAGATTCCCTATCTCTTCCTCTTTTGTTTGGTTTGGTGGGCATTTATCCTGTTGCTTTACCTGCTGGGTATTCCTCTGTCTCTTCATCTTGTTTATGTTCCTGAGTTTAACGTGTCCTTTCTGTATTCTGGCAGTTTGTGGAGTTCTCTTTATTGTGGCGTTTCCTCGCTGTGTGTGGGTTTGTACAGGTGGCTTGTCAAGGTTTCCTGGTTAGGGAAGCTTGTGTTGGTGTTCTGGTGGGTGGAGCTGGATGTCTTCTCTCTGGAGTGCAATGAAGTGTCCAGTAATGAGGTATGAGATGTCTATGTTTTGTAGTAACTTTGGGCAGCCTGTATATTGGAGCTCAGGGCTGTGTTCCTGTGTTGCTGGAGAATTTGCTTGGTATGTCTTGCCCTGGAACTTGTTGGCCTTGTGTGGTGCTTGGTTTCAGTGTAGGTATGGAGGCATTTGATGAGCTCCTGTCAATTAATGTTCCCTGGAGTCAGGAGTTCCCTGGAGTCAGGGTTTGGACTTAAGCCTCCTGCTTCCAGTTATCGGTCGTATTTTTACAGTAGTCTCAAAACTTCTCCTTCTATACAGCACCATTGATAAAACATCTAGGTTGAAGATGAAAAGTTTCTCCACCGTGAGGGTCACCCAGAGAGGTTCACAGCATTACATGGAGAAGAGAA
>NW_011494831.1:47013-47565 GCF_000754665.1 Bison bison bison
TCTGATATGAGTATTGCTACTCCTGCTTTCTTTTGGTCCCTATTTGCATGGAGTATCTTTTTCCAGCCCTTCACTTTCAGTCTGTATGTGTCCCCTGTTCTGAGGTGGGTCTCTTGTAGACAACATATGTAGAGGTCTTGTTTTTTTTATCCATTCAGCCAGTCTTTGTCTTTTGGCTGGGGCATTCAACCCATATACGTTTAAGGTAATTATTGATAAGTATGATCCTGTTGCCATTTACTTTATTGTTTTGGGTTTGAATTTATACAGCCTTTTTGTGTTTCCTGTCTAGAGAATATCCTTTAGTATTTGTTGGAGAGCTGGTTTGGTGGTGCTGAATTCTCTCAGCTTTTGCTTGTCTGTAAAGCTTTTGATTTCTCCTTATTTGAATGAGATCCTTGCTGGGTACAATAATCTGGGCTGTAGGTTATTTTCTTTCATCAATTTAATATGTCCTGCCAGTCCCTCCTGGCTTGAAGAGTTTCTATTGAAAGATTAGCTGTTATCCTTATGGGAATCCCCTTGTGTGTTATTTGTTGTTTTTCCCTTGCT
>NW_011494831.1:47712-48263 GCF_000754665.1 Bison bison bison
AAAATTGGTAACAAATACCTAAAAGCAAAAATTAAAAATCTAAAGTAGAGTTTGGAATTTCAAAAATACAATGTTAAAGAAAAGAAGAAGAAAAGAAAGAGAGAAAAAAAAGTCACAAAAATTATATATAAAAAAAATAGGTACAAAATTGATAACAAATACCAAAAAGCTAAAATTAAAAATCTAGATTAGAGTTTGGAATTTCAAAAATACAATGTTAAAGAAAAGAAGAAAAAAAAAGAGAGAGAGAAAAAGAGAAAAAAAAAAAACAAGGTCACAAAAATTATAAAAAATATATATATGAAGTTTGCTTTTAAAAAAAATAGGGTCTTTTTTTTGCAAAGTAATAGTAGGTTATAAAAGTGAAAATTAGAGAAGTAATAGAGGATTTAAATTTTTTTTTTAATTTAAAAAGAAAGAAAGAATGATCGTAAAAATAGTAAAAATATATCTAGAACTTTCTCTGGTGTTGTTGTGGGTATTGTGGGGTCAGTTCATTTTTGGCTAGTTCCTTGGTCCGGCTTATATTTCTCAAGATCTATAGGCCCCTT
>NW_011494831.1:48629-49015 GCF_000754665.1 Bison bison bison
TGCCAATACAGGGGACCCTGGTTTGATCCCTAGGTTGGGAAGATCCCCTGGAGAAGGAAGTGGCAAACCACTCCAGTATTCCTGCCTGGGAAATCCTATGAACAGAGGAGCCTGGTGGGCTACAGTCCATAGAGTCACAAGAGTCCAACATGGCTGAGCAATTAAACCTACTTCAGATCAGATCAGATCAGTTGCTCAGTCGTGTCCGACTCTGTGCGACCCCATGAATCGCGGCACGCCAGGACTCCCTGTCCATCACTAACTCCCGGAGTTCACTCAGACTCACGTCCATCGAGTCAGTGATGCCATCCATCCATCTCATCCTCTGTCGTCCCCTTCTCCTCCTGCCCCCAATCCCTCCCAGCATCAGAGGCTTTTCCAATGAG
>NW_011494831.1:49115-62038 GCF_000754665.1 Bison bison bison
CTTTTTTTTTTTTTTTTAGGCTCACTTGTTCAGTCGCGCTGTGGGGAGGGAGGGACACTGCAAACAAATAACACTGGTGTGTGCTCACAGTGCCTCAGCCACCCTGGGCCTGCCCCCTCTCACGGTGCGTGTAGCCTCCCTGCCCACACTGCTCAGGCTCTAGGTTGCTCTGCCGGGAACCACCCGAGGCCGGCCCTGGGCTGCTTGTACCTCCCAGGTCTAAGCTGCTCAGGTTCAGGTGCTCGGTAGTCCTCAGAGGCGCAGACTCGGTTGGGCCTGCGTTTTGTGCCCTTCCCAGGTCCGAGCAGCTCAGGTGATGAGGTGTTTGGCGAGCGCGGTTGCTGTGACTTATCACCTCCCGGCCACTTGGTTTTCTGGGTGTACAACCGGTGCACCTTCTCAGGTGGATGTTGACCTTCCAGAACCCCAAGAAGTCTTAGTTAGCAAAGAAGCCTGCTTACACTTTTGTAGATAATGTCTCTCGAGCTGCGATTGCCCCCTTCCGGCTCTGGCTGCCTGTCACTGGAGGGGGATGGTCTGCAGCCGGCTATCTCTGTTCAGTCCTTTGTTCATGCGCGGGCCTGGCGGTGTCTTAGGTTAGGGCTGGCTTTTCACGTGGTAGTTATCCCAGTCTGGTTTGCTAGCCCAAATTAGTTCGCTCAGATAGCGCTCGGGGCATTCAGGCCAGATCCTTACTTTAAGTGATGCAGCCGGTGCCTCCCTGCCCAGCCCCCGCTTGCTATTGGAGGGTGCAGGCGTCTACGCTGCTTCTCCACTGGGGGAGTTACCGTTGGGCTCATAATCTGTGGATTTTAATTGTTTATTTATTTTTCCTCCCTGTTATGTTGCCCTCTGAGCTTCCAAGGCTCGACACAGACTTGGCAGTGAGAGTATTTCCTGGTGTTTGGAAACTTCTCTTTTTAAGACTCCCTTCCTGGGATGGAGCTCCATCCTTACCTCTTCTGTCTCTTTTTTTATCTTTTATATTTTTTCCCACCTCCTTTCAAAGACAATGGGTTGCTTTTCTGGGTGCCTGATGTCCTCTGCTGGCATTCAGAAGTTGTTTTGTGGAATTTACATGGTGTTTACATGTTCATTTGATGAATTTGTAGGGGAGAAAGTTGTTTCCCTGTCCTATTCCTCCACCATCTTAGCTCAACCTGGCATTAGACTTCTTTAAATATACATTATTTTGTAAATTTGACCTTGGGACCCTAAATATTTTATAAAATTATAAAACCTAAGTTATTTTTAAAGTAATTCCTAACAACTAAAATCAGAAAGAGACAAACAAACCTAACAATATATCTAGTTGGTGACAGAACCACTGTCTAATGAAGAATTAACCTCACCCTGCGGGAGAAGGCAATAGCACCCCACTCTAGTACTCTTGCCTGGAAAATCCCATGGACAGAGGAGCCTGGTAGGCTGCAGTCCATGGGGTTGCAAAGAGTCGGGCATGACTGAGTGACTTCACTTTCACTTTTCACCTTCATACATTGGAGAAGGAAATGGCAACCCACTCCAGTGTGCTTGCCTGGAGAATCCCAGGGACGGGGGAGCCTGGTGGGCTGCCATTTATGGGGGTCGCACAGAGTCGGACATGACTGAAGTGACTTAGCAGCAGCAGCATATCTTTGTTTACCATAAGCATTCCTTCTTTTTATGTTTTTGTATTTTTAAGAGTTCACAGTCAATTCTGATGATCAACTGGAATGAAAAACCACTGTAGAGAAATGGTTGTTAGTTTTCATTATTTTAGTAGTCATTAGCAGTAGCAGCAAAGAGAGGTCTGGCCTTTACCCTGTACTGCTGCTACTGCTAAGTCACTTCAGTTGTGTCCAACTCTGTGTGACCCCATAGACGGCAGCCCACTAGGCTCCTCTGTCCCTGGGATTCTCCAGGCAAGAACACTGGAGTGGGTTGCCATTTTCTTCTCCAATGCATGAAAGTGAAAAGTGAAAGTAAAGTTGCTCAATCGTGCCCAACTCTTAGCGACCCCATGGACTGCAGCCTACCAGGCTCCTCCATCCATGGGATTTTCCAGGCAAGAGTACTGGAGTGGGTTGCCATTGCCTGGGAAGTAACCTCTAGGCCTCTGCCATTTCCTGCCTGACTCTAGTGTCTTTGTTCTTTGGGGATTTTGGTCAACATTCAGTCTAACAATGTGATCCATGTTGTAAAGTCTGAATCATGACCTACCAGTTCTGGCCTCCAGGAGTGTAAGCCACAAGGGCAGTATGTGACTGAGTCTCCCAAAATACTCTAGATGCCAAAAGCTCAGGTGAGCTCCCAAAGATTTGATCTCTGGGTTGGGAAGATCCCCTGGAGAAGAAAATGGCAATCCACTCCTGTATTTTTGCCTGGGAAATTCCATGGACAGAGGAGCCTGGTGGGCTACAGTCCATGGGGTTCCAAGTGTCAGACACAACCTAGTGACTAAGCCACATGTAATAAAACCGTAATTGTAAGCATAGCACTGTCTTGAGTCCTGACAATCATTCAACCTAAGTGTAGTCCTAGAAATGCTCACAGCTGATTTGAAATGAGGGTAACCCTAGGAGCTCTGAACTTGAGGCTGGTGTCAGAAGTGAGGGAAGTCTTGAGGAGGGTTTCTCCTTCAGACTTTGAAGTCTGACTAAAAACCTTTGCAACCACATGGAGATGAACTACAGTAGTCCACCTTACCGTTTGGGGATACATTCCAAGACCCCCCAGCGGATGCCTGAAACCACAGATAGAACCAAGCCCTATATATACTGTTTTTTTTCCCCTCATACATTCATACCATGATAGTTCAATTTATAAACTAGGCACTATAAGAGACTAACAACTAATAATGAAACAGAACAATTATAATACATACTACAATAGAAATTATGTGGAATGTTACCTCTGTTAGTAAGAACTTTCACATTTTCACTTAAAGGAAGCCCTTTATGGCTTATCTGGGGCTTCCCTGGTGGCTCAGATGGTAAAGAATCCACTGCCAATGCAGAAGATGTGAGTTCAGGCCCTGGGCTGGGAAGATCTCTGGAGAAGGGAATGACTATCCACTCCAGTATTCTTGCTTGGAGAATCCCATGGACAGAGCTGCCTAGCAGACTACTGTCCATGGAGTTGCAAAGAGTCAGAAAAGAGTCAGACACAACTGAGCTACTAACACTTTCACTTTGGCTACTCTGAATTGCCAGCATCACTACTCTTGCTCTCTGAAGCCATTATTAAATAAAATAAGGGTACTTGAACATAAGCACTGTGGAACTATACCAGTGGATCTGATAACAGAGGTGACTACTAAGTGACTAAGGGGTGGGACAGATATACTGGAAAAGGAATAATTCATGTTGCTGGCAGGATATAGCAAGACAGTGCAAAATTTCATCATGCAACTCAGAATGGCATACAATTTAAAATGCATGAATTGCTTATTTCTGGACTTTTCTATTTAATATTTTTGTACTACTATTAGCACAGGCTATGGTTTTTCCAGTGATCATGTATGGATGTGAGAGTTGGACTGTGAAGAAAGCTGAGCACTGAAAAATTGATGCTTTTGAACTGTGGTGTTGGAGAAGACTCTTGAGAGTCCCTTGGACTGCAAGGAGATCCAACCAGTCCATTCTGAAGGAGATCAGCCCTGGGATTTCTTTGGAGGGAATGATGTTGAAGCTGGAACTCCAATACTTTGGCCACCTCATGGGAAGAGTTGACTAATTGGAAAAGACTCTGATGCTGGGAGGGATTGGGGGCAGGAGGAGAAGGGGATGACAGAGGATGAGACGGCTGGATGGCATCACTGACTCGACGGATGTGAGTCTGTGTGAAATCCGGAAGTTTGTGATGGACAGGGAGGCCTGGCGTGCTGTGATTCATGGGGTCACAAAGAGTCGGACACGACTGAGCGACTGAACTGAACTGACTGATTACCACAGGTAATTGAAATCATGAAAGGTCAAACTGCAGAAAGTGAAACTGTGGATAAGTGGGGGGACTACTGTATTACAAATGATTTCAAAACATAATTATCACTAAAAGATTAAATGAATATATATATATATACAAATTTTAAAAATCTGTATTTAAATTGTATTGTTGGTTATAGTATTGATATTTTTATTCTTTAGTTGTTATGTGTGTTTTGTGGAATCAAAAAAAATTACTAATGCTGTTGAAAACAGAAGTTTTAGGTATATGAAATGGATGTAGAATGGGAATTTTATAACTCTGTAGCCCAACATCTGATTTGGAATTTATTGTGTATTTGTGTTTTAAAAATAATACATATTTCCTAGCTATGCATGCTAAAAAGTTAGCAACAATGACTAACCTAGAACCAGTGAATACCCCTAGCACCCAGACCGTGCTCCTCTTTAATTACCATTTTTCACTAAAAAGGAATCAGAGCTCCTTAAAAAATAGCTAAATCCAAGTCTGGGGCAGAATACCTATAAAATGGGGCTGAAATATCTTTCCATATCAAAAATTCAAGAAAGCTATCAAAGGATGCAAGACTCCCATCAAATAGATTCAGGAGCTAAGTAAAGAAGCATATGAGCACAAGGAGCCACATTCAAGAATGCTCCTCACAGCTCTATTTGTATTGGCCAATGCTAGGGAGAAATTCAGTGGCTATCAATGGTAGAATGTATAAATAGCTTGTCATAAATTCAAGCAATGGAACATCACCTGAGAATATAAATACGTAAGCTAAATGAAGATGCATGCATTAGCATGGATGACCCTCATAAATGTTGAGTCAAAGACATAGGTACAGAAAATACCAAAAATATGATTCTACGTATATAAACTTCAAAATAAACTAAACTAAACTTTCAGGAGAATTGTTTATTTACATATTTTTAGAGGCAGATGTTTTTTCCACCCCAACTTTTTTTTGGAGTATTTTCTGTTGACCATTTTTTAATCTTATTTTTTCCTTTTTCAACTTCCATTGGACAAATCTAGTTTGTTTGCTTGTTTGTGTTTCCTTGTTTAAAAGCTACTCATTCTATATCTATTCCATTATTGATTATCTTTACATTTGGAGCATGCAGTCTTGATTTACCAAGCCTAAAGTTAATCATTAGTTAATCATTTTCTATACTCTCCTTCAAAATAAATCTTACAGCAATTTACTTCTAATCACCACACTATTCTCTATGTAATTATTGCCCATTATCCAGTTCTTTTTTCAATGTTCATGAATAGTCATCAAAATTAATGCTATTATTTTTTCCACGTTATTCGTTTAGTCTCACAATTATTTTTGCATTCCACTCTTTTCCTTCTGAATTCAATTCCCTTCCTCCTAACTTATATCTTGAGAATCATTTTTACTCCAAGTCTCTGAGAGATAAACATTCTTGATCCTTGTATTAAAAATACTTACTCCCCTTTATTCTTTATTGAATTTTACTGGGTATGGATTTCCAGTTTGAAGGTCACTTTTCCACAGCACTCCTAAGATTAGTATATTACTTTTTAGTCCTTATGTTTATCTGATAGGAGATTGATTATTACTCTTATTCTAATTGTTGTTGCTTTTTTCAGGAAACCTTGCTTTTCCTTCTGGAATACATATTATATGCACAAATACATATATATATATATTTATATGTATGTGTGTATATATATATATATCAACCTTTTTGTGTATTATATGCACAAATACATATATATATATATATATCAACCTATATTTTCACCTTGTTTTCTGCTATTCTGCATTTTTAGTAAAAAATTTAATAATTTATCTTACTTTGGATCCTAGGTGGTTTTTAACCTGAGAATTCATGCTTTATTGTGTGTCTCATTTTCTCTATTTTCTCCTTCTGAACTTTTTAAAAACATTTCACAACTTTTGAAAACTATACTCAATGTCTCTTAATATCCTTATTTCTAATTATTTAATTACTGACTGCACTCCACAGAATTTTCTTAGATTTCTTTTCAAGTTCATTAGTTCTCTATTTACCTATGTCTAAACTGCCTTTAAAACTACACATTGAATTTTTAATTTCAATGTTTGTATATTTTATTTAGGTCTTTTTCAGATCTGCCTAATCTTTTTACATTATTTTATTTTAGTCGATTTTTATTCCTTTTTAAATTAAATACTAATTTTGTAGTTTTTCCAGATTTACTCTCGTCACAAGTTCAAAGAATTTTTAATTTTCCTGAAGATTTTTTATTTGTTTGCTGGCTCCTCATCACGACTTTTTTGTTTCTCCCTGTGCTGTATAATTTCAATTGTGAACTCAAAATCATTGGGCATGACTTTTCACATATGCATCCCATGCACTGTGAGCTGTGAAATTATCCCTGTGGTATGATTTTCAGCTTCAGACTTCTTCATTTCTGGTACATGTGGAGCATTTAAAGTATTTCACTATGAACTGTTTTACACATAACTTCTAAATGTTTTGAATGAAATAGAGTGCTGAACCCACTTGATCTGCCATGTTGCTGAAAGCCAATTATTTCAGATAGATGTATCATACCACCATAGTCTTACTGCCTTTCTTGGCTATACATTTTCTCCCAACAGAAATCCAACTCCTTATCTTGACCTGTAAGATCTTCCAAGATAAGACCCATTCATTAGTGGTCTTGTTTTATTTAGGTTATAATTCTATGTCTAAAACTTCACCATGTGCTTCAACACATAATAATAAACAGTGCCAACCTGGCTAGATCCCAAGAAACAAATCTATGCACAAAACAAACCTCATGACGTTTATACAGATGTTCTGATAACAAATTTTAATAACAATAGTGATAATCATAGTAATAGATAAGGTTTTGGAGTAATTGATATATAGCTGGCATTACAGGCTTTACATATATTATCACAATTAACTCTCACCAAAATGCTGTATTATTAATGTACTTAAGATTGTCTCATTACAGTATTACTCACTGATATCCTTGAGCTGACAGCACTTCCTAAAACACAAAATAACCAGTTTGTGCCACAGCCTAAACATAAGCTTCTAGAAAAGCACTGAATTATGGCTCTAACACATGGCAAGTATTACTCATGCTCTTCTAAAGCTTTATTTTTTTCTGAACAGTATAAAGTGAAGAAAAATATATAAACAAACATGAAAAACAGAGTGAAGATGGTACATTCCAATATACAGCTCACAGTATCTCTACTGCCCTTTTCTTTTCTTTACCGCAGTCACGCCATACATGAGAGTGAGAAATTCACATCATGTGAAGCGAAGCACAGCTCAAAGACTTTGTCCATTCTAAGTTATTTCAGTTTCTGAAACATTAATTTTTCTTTCCATAACTTTTATTTCATTGAGTGGATTATGTCAATGACTTGATCAACAGTAAGAAAAAAAAATGTCAGGAATAGTAACAAAATACATATAAAAATAGCTCATCAGGGTCTGAAAACACGTATTGGATCTTACATGTTACAATTTAGATTGTTTTAGAGATTTTTTGTGGCTTAACAGATCGATCAATTGATCAATCAATAGAAGGAATAAATTTATATATTTGTAAGTTTATATAAGTTTGCATGTATGCTAAGTCGTTTCAGTCATGTCCCACTCTCTGCAACCCTATGGACCATAGCCTGCCAGGCTCCTCTGTCCATGGGATTCTCCAGGCAAGAATGCTGGGGTGGGTCACCATGCCCTCCTCCAAGGGATCTTTCCAACCCAGAGATCGAACCCGTGCCTCTTACATCTCCTGCATTGGGAGGCAAGTTCTTTAGCACTAGAATATCTAGGAAGCCCAGTGGGAATTGAAATGACTATGTCTTACTATCTGATAGCTCAGACAGTAAAGAATCCGCCTACAATGCAGGAGACCTAGGTTCAATCCCTGGGGCAGGAAGATTCCCTGGAGAAGGGAATGGCTACCCACATCAGTATTCTTGTTGGAGAATTCCATAGACAGACTAGCCTGGCAAGCTACAGTCCTCTGGGTTGCAAAAAGTTGGACACGACTAAGCAATTAACACTGCACTCCACACATCTTACTACAGGGTCAGTTACATGTGCCTAATGATGAAACTGGAATTTCTATGTGTTCTTTTTTTTCCTATCTTAAGAAAATACTCATCAAAGACCCTTTTCTCAATTAAAAACAAAGACCTAAAGACTCACATGTTATGTACTTGATGATAAATCTGAAATTTTCATAGATATAAGTGAATTAGATCTCATGAAACTTAAGTTTCTACATTAACTTAATTTAACTTTTAAATTTTAATTTCCGTTCAACTATTTCAGGTAACATAAAACTATTCAGAGCAGTGGACCCCAACCTTTTTGGTGCCAGAGAACACATTTGTGGACAACAATTTTTCCACAGACTAGGGTGGGGAGTGGATGGTTTGGGAATGGTTCAAGTGCATTACATTTATTGTGTACTTTATTTCTGTTATTATTACATCAGCTCCACATCAGATCAATCAGGGATTAGACCCTGGTTTAGAGTCCCACTGTGTGGATGTTAATTGACAGAGTCTGCTAAACAAGTCAATGTAATCAGCTGCTTTCTATCATAAGGGTGAAAATGCACTCATTCTTTCCAGGGTTTTGCCCTTTACTGTGATACCTCATTTTCTCCAATGTCTTAAACACACACACACACACACAAGATCAGTTACCTTTTCTGGCACTTTCTACCTGCTAAGCAATAATAATATTGATGTAATAATAATGATGAGAGTGGTAGCAAATATTTATGCTGCATTTACTATGGCTGGTGATTTGTAATTGCTATATATAGGTTATCTATTTAATATTTTCAGCAACTCCACTTGGTAGGTACTATAATTACATCCATTTTACATGAGAAAAGAATGTAGAGACAGGATTCTAACTCAGGCTCTCCAGGGCTCAACCTGTAGCCATAATGTTATACTGCATTCAACTATTTAGGAAACTTTTTCCCAGTCACTTCTCATTCCATTATAAATTTCAAAGGATACAAATTATTACTCTATGGATATTCTAAGCCTTTCTTCTTTCCCCTTTTCTCGCTTGTTAGTAAGATTTCTAACCTCATTTACTTTGGCTTTTTGCTGTCTTTTGCCCTTGAAAGGGTTCCTTCCTCCCCAAGCATTTCTCAGGCCTTGTGAATGAGAGAAAGTAGAAAGGAAACAAGACAGTGTGAGGTTCCAATGCGTGGTCTGGAAGGGTTTATCTAAAAATTCTGAGGAGGAAGAAAAAGGAGCAATTATGATTTATGAGAAAGAAGCAAAAATTACTACACTACATCTCTTCATTTTATTCAATAAACACAAGGAGTATTCTTTGAAAATGTGGTTGTACGGTACTTCCCTGGTGGTCCAGTGGCTGACTGCTCTCCCAATTCAGAGGGCCGGGGTTAGATCCCTGATCAGGAATCTAGATCCTGCATGCTACAACCAAAGACCTGGTGCAGCCAAAGAAATTTAAAAAGAAAGGCAGGAAAGAAGGGAGAAAAAAGAACGAAAGATATATGGTTGCTATGATTGCTCTTTGAACCACAGTAACACTGGGATGACAAACCTAGACAGCATATTAAAAAGCAGAGACATTCCTTTGCTGACAAAGGTCCATATAGTCTAGGCTATGGTTTTTCCAGTAGTCATGTAAGGATGTGAGACCTGGGCAATAAAAAAGGCTGAGTGCCAAAGAATTGATGCTTTTGAGCTGTGGTGCTGGAGAAGACTCTTGAGAGTCCCTTGAACTGCAAGGAGATCAAACCAGTCCATCCTAAAGGAAGTCAACCCTGAATATTCGTTGGAAGGACTGATGTTGAAGCTGAAACACCAATACTTTGGCCACCTGATGCAAAGAGCAGATTCATTGGGAAAAACCCTGATGCCAGGAAAGACTGAAGGCAGGAGGAGAAGGGGACAACAGAGAATGAGATGGTTGAATGGCATCACTGATTCAGTGGACATGAGTTTGAGCAAACTCCAGAAAATAGTGAAGGACAGGGAAGCCTGATGTGCTGCAGTCCATGGGGTCACAAACAGTTGGACACAACTGAGCAATTGAACAACACTGGGATACAACTGTGAGGGTTGGTGTTTTAGAAATAAATTTTTCTTAAAACAAGATTTTTCAACCCATTACTTTGTGTTAGTCGCTCAGTCACGTCAGATTCTTTACAACCCTGTGGAATGTAGCTTGCCAGGTTCCTCTGTTCATGGAATTTTCCAGGAAAGAATACTGGAGTGGGTATCCATTTCTTTCTCCAGGGGATCTTCCCAACCCAGGGACTGAAAACAAGTCTTCTGCATTACAAGCCGATTCTTTACCGTCTGAGCCAACAGGGAAGCCCACTGCTTTAAACAAACCTTATCTTTTCATACCTTGTGGTATACACCAAGAAAGTCAAGAAGCTAGCCACTGAGGTGGTATTCTGATTGAAGCTGCAATGGTTCCTGCTGGGGAGAGACCACCTTGGCCACCAGAGCAGGCTATTCATATCTTCAGTGTTGCCCCACCTATGCTCAGTTGCATATGCTGTTTCCAGTCAGCACTGTGACTGTGAAAATGCTTATTGCTTGGACACTTTTCTGCCACTTAGTGTAGCTAAACCCTCTTCAAATTGGCATGTCTTCATGTCCATAATCATTATAAAGTAGAGCAAAAGAATGAATTACTTATAAATACATTCTTTTATGCTACATATTAAAAAACTAGGTTTAACCCTAGTTTTTTGAACAGTTGTTCGCTGGGGTCCAGCCCCGGCTGATCCAGGGTATTCGAAGGGGAGTCGGCGTCGGTGACTTAATTTAAATATTCATCAAAGATATAAAGAGTAATAGAATGAGGATAGCTCAGTAGGAAAATTCAGTGGAGAAAAGAGGCTGAGTAGCTTGGTTTACGCGGGAGACCAATAAAACTTCAAGATAAGAAGTTTGCACCACTTACATAGGCCGCAGGCGTCCTTCCGTTCTCCCAAAGGAGAGGAGACACTGAGGCCTCCCCGGTCGGATCTTAGAAGCCCAGGCATAATTAGTAAGCATGGCGGGTTCCGCGCTCCAGATGGAGACTCAGCCAGAATTTGAGAGAGAGAGACACATGGGGAGACCAGTCTTTCGAGGAACTGATCCCAATTCTTTATTTTCCAGAGTCTGTTTTTATACACTGAGATATTATACAAAAGTCACATGGGGACAGCAGTCCTGACTTTTATTAAAGTCAGGTGCTTCATACAAATGTATACAGAGGTCTTAGGGGTGTTACATCGTCTTCTGGCCAGGGGGCCCTGCTGACAATTTATGACCCTCTCCTTGTGACAGTGGTCAGTCAACCAGAACACTTTTTTCTCCAAGGGTGATTATTCTTAAAACAGACGCCACCCAAATAAAGTTACATTCCTATAGGGTGAGGGTGTAGTGGGTTTTACTTAAGGAAAGAATTTACTTAGCCTAAGGTCTAACGTGATTTATATCAAAGGTTAATACTTATTTCTTCTATATATTCATTAATGTGTGTAAGTGCAGGGATGTGGAGTCTTAGCAACAAACATTGGCTCAACAAATGAAAAACTCTTCACCAATACAATTTCTAATCAGACCACTATACTTATACTAATGGTTTTCTAACTTTTCTAAGGAACCTGTTTTTAGAAGGTTTAAAGCATCTCGTGCCTCTCACGGTTGGGAGGCTGCGAACAATCACATGTGGCTGGACAAGCCTGTCAGGCAGGCTAGAGAAACTTCAGAGGAGTTTGTAGGTTGAAACACTCCTATCACGCCCAGGAATTATTATTAACTGGAGCTCTAAGTTAACTCCTTCTCCGAAAGAGGTGGTGGAGGACAGCCCCCCGTAAAGTCAGAGGTGTAGGGGAGAGCACAAAGTAGTAAAGTAGGCAGGCTCTGGTTATGGGGGTAGATGCTCGAGAATTTCCAGGGGGACTCCTGAGGCTCGATCCCGCCTTTGCATATGTCGAGCCTCCTTCCTCATGACCTTTGCCATGAGCGGAGTGCCTCACGCCGGCCCCTAACAGTTGTTCAGGGATAGATTTGGGCCACAATAAAATACATCATTTGAACAATCAGTAAGAGCCGTTTTTTCAGTCTAGCTGTTTCTTTGTGATACAAAACGGATTTGACCAGATCTACAACAGAGTATCAATACACTTTTCTCTGTCATTTGAGTTTCAGTCTTGGTGGTAATTCTGAAAGTGCCCTTGAAGGAGGCTTAAAGCAATTTTGTTGTTGTTTACAGTGAATGTAACTCTAGCAGATGCTGTGGGTACCTTCCTTCCTCTCAGGATAAAGCAATCCTGCTGACGCCTGGACCTCAGATTTCTAGCCGCCACAATTATGAGGTAATAAATTCCTGTCTTTTTAAGTTACCTAGTTTGTCATGCTTTGTTATGAGAGACCTAGGAAATTAAGAGAGCTCCCCAATGGAATCTCTTTTTATTATTTCTTCAAAGAACATGGGGGAAAAACAAGTCCCATGTAGAGGCATCTAGAGACCTCTGTTACTAAGCCAGCTACAAGACCTTGGATATGTCATTTAATTCTTCCTGGTCTCAGTTCCTTTGTCTGTGAAGTGAGGATACCATCCGACTCAAAATCTCTAAGGTACCAACACAGGATTTTTCAAGACAGGATATTTGTTTATTCAATTGACTTCATCTGCTCTACAAAAATACACAATTAAAAAAAGAGTTAACAGATGACTACATACATTGGAAAAGAGGTTCTTAATATTAAAACTAGATTGAAGGCAACTTTTCTTTAATGGCTTGTTTCCTATCTCCTTCAAAGCACAATTCTATCTCCTGAAACTCAATTTAGTTCAGTTCAGTTGCTCATTCGTGTCCGACTCTTTGCGACCCCATGAATCACACCACGCCAGGCCTCCCTGTCCATCACCAACTCCCGGAGTTCACTCAGACTCACATCCATCGAGTCAGTGATGCCATCCAGCCATCTCATC
>NW_011494831.1:63131-63366 GCF_000754665.1 Bison bison bison
ATTCTCTTGCTCTTTCAATGATCCAGCAGATGTTGGCAATTTGATCTCTGGTTCCTCTGCCTTTTCTAAAACCAGCTTGAACATCTGGAAGTTCACGGTTCGTGTATTGCTGAGGCCTGGCATGGAGAATTTTGAGCATTTCTTTACTAGCATGTGAGATGAGTGCAATTGTGCGGTAGTTTGAGCATTCTTTGGCATTGCCTTTCTTTGGGATTGGAATGAAACTGACCTTTTC
>NW_011494831.1:63466-76880 GCF_000754665.1 Bison bison bison
ACTAGCTTTGTTCGTAGTGAAGCTTTCTAAGGCCCACTTGACTTCACATTTTAGGATGTCTGGCTCTAGGTGAGTGATAACACCATCGTGATTATCTTGGTCTTGAAGATCTTTTTTGTACAGTTCTTCTGTGTATTCTTGCCACCTCCTCTTAATATCTTCTGCTTCTGTTAGGTCCATACCATTTCTGTCCTTTATGGAGCCCATCTTTGCATGAAATGTTCCCTTGGTATCTCTAATTTTCTTGAAGAGATCTCTAGTCTTTCCCATTCTGTTGTTTTCCTCTATTTCTTTGCATTGATCGCTGAGGAAGGCTTTCTTATCTCTTCTTGCTATTCTTTCGAACTCTGCATTCAGATGCTTATATCTTTCCCTTTCTCCTTTGCTTTTCACTTCTCTTCTTTTCATAGCTATTTGTAAGCCCTCCTCAGACAGCCATTTTGCTTTTTTGCATTTCTTTTCCATGGGGATGGTCTTGATCCATCTACTGAAACTGGAGTTACACAAATCTTTTCTAAGTATCTCTTACAGTAAGTTACACCTGAATATAGTAGTAAAATTCATTCCCACTACTTTGGAAAGCAGTAATAGTCTGCAGAATAAGCCATAATGTATCTATTCCCAAATAATTTTCTATTACATTTTTTTTTTACCATGGTGTCCAGATGAGTGGTGCTTAAGTGCTTTTTTGGAAAGAAAAAAAAAGTGTGAGGGAAGAAATGTTTTCCTGAAAAAGTTTCTCCATATGCAATCATCTTATCACATACGCCAGTTTAACTCTTGTTTTAGTCTAGGAATGAATAACTGTAATCTATGCCCAGGGTGTGGAGTCAGTACTGACATAGATATTCTGAGCCATCTTCAAGATGGTTTGGTGGTATAGGCCATAACCTTTAACTGCTCTAGAGATTAAATGATTAAGACAGGAATATCTAAATATAATGGGTTTGTTATTGAAAAGACAAGAGGAAAAAAATGTTTCATCTTCAATCTCCATATCATTTGCTCAATGGTCATATATATTATACACAGTGGAGAGAGTCACTGTTTTCTTTACAAGCTCAGAAGACAGCCGACATTACCAAGAAGAGGAGACCTTGATGAGTGTGTGGAACTTTTCTTTCTTTCTGGGAACTGAAGTCTGTCCTTCAAGAAATAATAACAGAGTTATTATATATAATTCTCTGATTAAAGTGGGACTGAATCCCTGGCAATCACAACTGCACATTAATTAAAACCTCTTTAGGAGGAAAAAGGAAAGTTGAGGTGAGTACAACCATGAAATGGTTGCTAAATGAAAAGCAAATGAAGTCTTGCCTGCTTTAAGGCTGCGAGTGACTTGTCTGGCTAAGGGCTGCATATATTTAGTTCGGATAACTACTTCAGCTCGCCTGATCGTTGTTGTTTCAGTGTTTGGTCAAATAGCTTTTAATGTTGCAATCAAGTAATAGATACAAGATTGACAAGTAACAAAGAAAAAGAGCTTTCAGTCAACATGGACTAAAATCCATTATTGTGGTGTGTACACTGTGCCGGGGACCTGTAAACATGTCTTCATTGATCTTGCAGAAAGATAGAAATAGCTCCCCCTGTATGGCTCAATCAAGACCCTTTTCAGAAAGGTAAAGTGCAAACAATATTGAAGAGGCAGAAAGAGACTGACATTACAGTCAAACAGTAAATAATGGTTGAGCACAGGAAACCTATCTATAACATTTCAAATTCCTGTCAGCTCAAATGAAATGTATAACCTCTCCAGTGCAACCTCAGAAAGATCAGAATATGGGGACTGTGCATTCCTTTTTATTGTCATTCCTCTTTTACCAACCAACCAAATCAATCGGGGGAAAAAATCTCATTTACAGTTTTGCATTTTCATAGTTATCTCAGTAAATAAGCCTTTGAAAAAGATCTCATCTGTGAAGGTCAATAATTCACTCCTTCCCTTCTCCCATAATTAGGGTCTGCTACCATTTATATGAACACTTTTTGCTGATTATAAAATAGAAAAAAAATTAACATGCAGTGGAAGTAGAACTGGGTCTTCTTGCCAATTTGAAGTTTTATTACAATTGCCCACTGCATCAATTCTAAACTTTCACTTTCATTTATGTTTAAATACTTGTAATTAGGAGAAGCTATTTGGGCACTGTAGACACAAACAGATAATTTGTATGGATTTCTAAAAAGGTTGGCAGGCTGGTCAGAAGTTCAGCGTAGTTTATAAACAGATTCATCTATTATGTAAATCTCCATCCATAATCATTATTTATCCATTATGGCTAATCAGCATTCCAAGAAAGGAAGAGTGAAAAGAACTGGTAATGTCTTTAAAACAATGCCTCTTATACCTACAGATTCCTTAAATTTAGCCATCAACCAACTAGACATATAATCTTTTGTTCCTCTTCTTAAAAAATGCCTAAGAGAAATCAATACTGCACATTTAAAAACAATGTTCTCATTAGATACAGAGTAAGCAAATAAGAAGCAAATTGAATTACCTTTTTATACCATTTATTAACCTGCCTCTTCCTTTTCCTCCTTTCCTTCCCAAACAAAATTCCAAAGAAAACAAAGACCCACTTAACTCAGGAAGAGGTATAAGTTATGCCTAAGTGTAGGGGAACAGACTTGACATGATACTTTCAATACCTGAGATTCTTGTGTAGGGAGCGTTAATGAGGTGCTAACACAGCTCCTGGCATGATCCTTTGATGTAGGCTTATAATCAGAATCCCAAGCAAATACTCAGCATAAGGCAATGCAGGATTCTATCTTCAGGACCCCAGGAAGAAATTTACTAGAACAAAATCAAACCCACTCATTAGTAAACTGAAACTTCACCCCAGTGTCCCATGCTTTTCTCTATATTTTAGAGAAGACTTGGGAACTTAGTATTGCTTTATAAACAGACGCTGTTATGTGTTAAGCACTGTGCTATCTAAGGTGGGCTTGTACTGGAAAACACCAGTTCAGACAATTGCTCAAATTTAAGTCTCGCTCTAGAATATGAGATGAATAATTTCTTTTTCAAGATCCAAGACCAAAGAAAAGGAATATGCACATTCAAGAATTGACATATAGTTAGCTGAAAATGTGGTAAAAATGTGCAATTGAATTCTATATTTATTTACACAGTTTCTTCTGACTCTCTGACTCCATTGTCTGTTAGGTGAACATGTCCCCAGCCTTTATTCACCCTGATCAACTTTCAGAATCCAACAATCCTCCAAAAGCCTGTTTACTCTAAGGTTTCTTTCCATAATTCTTCAGCCACAAATGCTCTTTTCTTCATGTGATATCCCATCAAGACTTGTTCCTGCTTCTGATGACAGATACAGTCATTGAACTGTATCTGTCATTGAACAAGCTTACTTTGACTCACAATTCACCTTCCCTACATGGCAGGAGCTGTGTTTTATTCTTCTTATTCCTACCCATAGCATTTAATAAGCTACCTTAAGCATAGTAGTTGTAAAATAAATACTGAACTGAATCATACATGTACAAATTCAATGCTAAACCAAAAAGAAAAGGGACTCCTTAATTTTAACTAAAGCTCAAGAGCACTAGCTCAAAAAGAGAAGGGATTTTTCTGAAAGATTATTTCAATAACAGTTTTTTAAATAGCAAATGACTAGCAAAATCACCCCAATTTGTTCTCAAATTTTCTAGCCAGAGTCTGATTCTGAATAGCTGAATTTTGAAGGAAGGTGAATTGAACTCAGAGATTTAAAGTTCTCTAATGTCAACCATTTGTGATGGTTTTTATCATGGGTTTTAAATAACTCTTTACAGAAATATTTATTGCCTATATGTATATATGTGTCATGGTTGAGAATCCAGCTCCATCCAAATTGGCCCTGGAGAATGGGATGAGTTTAACTTGAAAGTGAAGCCTAAATGGTCCCAATTTCAGAGAGAGCAGGAATTCAATAGCCAGAAACTATGCAGAGTCTCAAAACATAAATTCTATTTCATCACTTTTATCCTAAATGCAGCCTAAATAAATCTCTCAGCCAGCTACTGTCTCATTTTTTCCTTCCACTCCAACTTGTGTGCCTTGAACAGCATCCCAGGCCTGAAACATCCAGCCATTTGCTTTCCCTCAATATAAAACTGTTTTAAAGACCATCTTTAAGAAGCTTATTTCAATGAACTAGGTGGCCAACCACTAAAGATGATTTATGACACCTATTTCCCAGACTAGAAATACTTAAGATCGAAGAATTAAAGAGGATATAAAGAGATGATGGGTTGGCTAACTCTTTCCAGTACATAGTAAAAGCAGTGCAGTGACAAGCACTGTCTATCATTCAGAGGACAGGGGCACTGATGTCATGCTGATGTCCCAATTACAGCTTGGGGTTCTCAGAGTAATAGTAAATTAATACAGTGTAAATTCAAAGAATAACTGGGCTTAAAATATTTGCTTTTGGTTTTGTTCTTTCTTTTTTAGTTCTTCCCAAACCTTCATGTCTTATGTTCAGGAAACAGTAGCCCTAAATAATATAAAACTTTGGCATTCATGTATTTAGCATTCAAGATTTTGACTACTGGTAAGAAACCCCAAAGACTCATGACATGTAGAAATAGGTAATTTTGCTAAAGACAAATCCCTTGACTAGTGAGTGAGTCTAGTTGACCTCTTGGCAACTGCATTCATCTTCATGTAGCCAGATGTCTACTCGTTATTTTGCAAAAATTTATGGGGCATATTTTATTCTACATTTTTGGTGTGATTTGGGAAAAAAATCATTCTTTCACATATTAGGTGATCATTTCTTATTTGCATTTAACAAATGATCTGCTAAATTTATAAGCTGACTAGAAATAACTAGTACAGTCCATGGGATCGCAAAGAGTCAGATGAGACTGAGGGACTGAATTGAACTAAGTGCTAGGATGACATGTGTCACATGTTTCCTGATGCTCTTAAGATAGAATGCCATAAACAACATCTTTCCTCCTACCTCCTACAGTGTCTCCAAACATCTCAGGAAGAAGAGCTCAGCCACAAACCCATTTCAGACAACTGAAGTCTAATCTCTTAATTCCTTCTAGCACCTTTTCTCTAGAGTCAGAAGCTGCTTCCAGTATTTCTCATATTAACTCAACAGTCAAAGGCACTTCTGATTGGGTCTTCAAAAGCTTAAAAGGAAGCCTTGAAAATTCTATTTTGAGTAATTAAACTGTATCCAATAACAAAGTTTAGAACCATTTGAAAGTGAAAGTCAGTCACACAGTTGTGTCCAACTCTTTGTGACCCCATGGAACATAACCCACCTGGCTCCTCTTTCCATGGAATTCTCCAAGCAAAAGTAGTGGAGTGGGTTGCCATTTCCTTCTCCAGGGGATCTTCCTGACCCAGGGATCAAACCTGCATCTCCTGCATTGCAGTCAGATCCTTTCCCAACTGAGCTACTAGGGAAACCCACAACTATTTACAGAAGTACAAAAATATCCAACACCCAACAGTGTAAAACTTTCAATGCTTGGTCTTCAAATCAAATCAAATCAAACCAGGCATGCAAAGGACTAAGAAAATATCATCTTAATAATCTAGTCAAAACCAACCCAGAACTGACATTGATGTAAAAATTAGTAGATAAAGACATTAAAATAGTATTTTATATTTCATATGTTCAAAAAGGTAGAGGAAAAGATGCTCAACCCAGTACTCTGTGACAACCTAAAGATGTGGGATATGGAGGAAGAGGGGAGGGGTTTAGGAGAGAGGGGACATATGTATACCTGTGACTGACTCATGTTGATGTGTGGTAGAAACCAATACAATATTGTAAAGCAATTACCCTCCAATTTAAAAAAAAAAATTTAAAAACATGTAAAAATAACAAAATCAAACTTCTGGAGATGAAAATAAAACTTTCTGAATTAAAGCAAATATGGCAAATGGAATTAGCAATAGATTAGACTCTATCAAAGAAAAACATTAGTGAACTTGAAGACACAACAAAGTAGAATCTATGCATGAAGAAAGAGAAGGGGTAAAAAGATAAAAGATCTAAAGAGATCAGTAAACTGTGGAATAACTTTGGTAACTTAATGGTAACTTAATGTACATTTAATTGGAATCACTGAAGGAAATGACGGGCAAAAGATAGATAAAAATATTTGAAGAAATAATGAGCAAATGTTTTTCTAGCTGTTTTTACATTTTTAAATCATTGACTTTAAAAAATTTAATTACATGAAAACTCACATTAAATATCAGCCAGAGCCTGAGGGAAAATGTCTGGAATAGCAGGGAGAATAATGTACTTTGAACTCTTTAAGACTGAGTAGGGCATGCCAGACTCCTGAGTGAGCAGCCCCTGGTCAGAGAAAGAATTGCTCCTCTTTCTCCAGCTCTTCTATTATAAACTTCTAGCACGAACCTCGGGCTTCCCTGGTGGCTCAGACGGTAAAACGATTGTTCACAATGTGGGAGACCCAGGTTTGATCCCTGGGTTGGGAAGATCCCCTGGAGAAGGAAATGGCAGCCCACTCCAGTACTCTTGCCTGAAGAATCCCATGGATGGAGGAGCCTGATAGGCTACAGTCCATGGGGTCGCAAAGAGTCAGACATGACTGGGCGACTTCAGCTCAGCACAGCCCTAACATCCTTTGGAATGTTTGGGATTATTATCAAGATCTAATAACATCAGTTCATATTCCACATACATTTTGAATAAGCTACAGTCTCAAAGGATTTTAAGAAGCCTCACGTCTTCTTTCTTTAGGTTTGTGTTAGTTTTTATTTTTTAATTGATTGTCTCATTTAATCCCACAATCCCAAGAGTGCCCTTCTTTTTAAAAAATATTTATTTACTTATTTGGCTGTGCCAGGTCTCAGTGGCCACATGTTTTTAGTTTCAGCATGTGGGATCTAGTTCCCTGATCCAGGATCGGACCTGAGCCCCTGGATTTGGGACATGGTGTCTTAAGCCACTGAACCACCAGAATTCATTTTTTTAATTCTGAGAAACTGAGATGTGTTTGCCCCTTAAATTGGCATGCTAAATACATTTAAAATAATGTTCTCATAAGCTCGAGTGTTAGAAGATTATCCAAAAAAGGCAACTACTCAATTATTTAAAAATATTAAAGTGGAGGAGTGGTCCTAAAATGGCGGAGGAAAAGGATGGGGAGACCACTTTCTCCCCCACAAATTCATCAAAAGAACATTTAAACACTGAGTAAATTCCACAAAATAACTTCTGAATGCCAGCAGAAGATTCAGGCACCCAGAAAAGCAGCCTATTGTCTTCAAAAGGAGGTAGGAAAAAATATAAAAGGTAAAAAGAGAGACAAAAGAGGTAAGGATGGAGATCCATCGTGGGAAGGGAGTCTTTAAAAAGAGAGAAGTTTCCAAACACCAGGAAACACTCTCACTGACAAGTCTGTGGCGAGCCTTGCAACCCCAGAGGGCAACATAACTGCGAGGGAAAATAAATAAATAATTAAAACCCACAGATTATGTGCCCAATGGTAACTTCCAGCGGAGAAGCAACGCAGATGCCTACATCCTCCACTAGCAAGCAGAGGCTGGACAGGGAGGCGAGGGCTGCATTGCTTAGGGTAATGACCAGGACAATACCCCAAGGCCATTCTGAGGGAACTAACTTGAGATAGCAAACCAGACTGTGGGATAGCTACCCTGCGAAAAGCCCTAACCGAAGACACTGACAGCGTAAGATATTAAGAAGAGGTGCCAAGAATACACAGAAGAACTGTACAAAAAAGATCTTCATGACCAAGATAATCATGATGGTGTGATCACTCACCTGAGCCAGACATCCTGGAATGTGAAGTGAAGTGGGCCTTAGAAAGCATCACTATGAACAAAGCTAGTGGAGGTGATGGAATTCCAGTTGAACTGTTTCAAGTCTTGGAAGATGATGCTGTGAAAGTGCTGCACTCAATATGTCAGCAAATTTGGAGAACTCAGCAGTGGCCACAGGACTGGAAAAGGTCAGTTTTCATTCTAATCCCAAAGAAAGGCAATGCCAAAGAATGCTCAAACTACCACACAATTGCACTCATCTCACACGCTAGTAATGTAATGCTCAAAGTTCTCCAAGCCAGGCTTCAGCAATATGTGAACCGTGAACTTCCAGATGTTCAAGCTGGTTTTAGAAAAGGCAGAGGAACCAGAGATCAAATTGCCAACATCCGCTGGATCATCAAAAAAGCAAGAGAGTTCCAGAAAAACATCTATTTCTGCTTTATTGACTATGCCAAAGCCTTTGACTGTGTGGATCACAATAAACTGTGGAAAATTCTGAAAGAGATGGGCATACTAGACCACCTGACCTGCCTCTTGAGAAACCTATATGCAGGTCAGGAAGCAACAGTTAGAACTGGACATGGAACAACAGACTGGTTTCAAATAGGAAAAGGAGTACGTCAAGGCTGTATATTGTCACCCTGCTTATTTCACTTATACACAGAGTACATCATGAGAAACACTGGGCTGGAAGAAGCACAAGCTGGAATCAAGATTGCCGGGAGAAATATCAACAATCTCAGATATGCATATGACACCACCCTTATGGCAGAAAGTGAAGAGGAACTAAAGAGCCTCTTAATGAAAGTGAAAGAGGAGAGTGAAAAAGTTGGCTTAAAACTCAACATTCAGAAAACGAAGATCACGGCATCTGGTCCCATCACTTCATGGGAAATAGATGGGAAACAGTGGAAACAGTGTCAGACTTTATTTTGGGGGGCTCCAAAATCACTGCAGATGGTGGTTACAGCCATGAAATTAAAAGACACTTACTCCTTGGAAGGAAAGTTATGACCAACCTAGATAGTATATTAAAAAGCAGATATATTACTTTGCCAACAAAGGTCTGTCTAGTCAAGACTATAGTTTTTCCAGTGGTCGTGTATGGATGTGAGAGTTGGACTGTGAAGAAAGCTGAGCACCAAAGAATTGATGCTTTTGAACTGTGGTGTTGGAGAAGACTCCTGAGAGTCCCTTGGACTGCAAGGAGGTCCAACCAGACCATCCTAAAGGAGAACAGTCCTGGGTGTTAATTGGAAGGACTCATGCTGAAGCTGAAACTCCAATACTTTGGCCACCTCATGTGAAGAGTTGCCTCATTGGAAAAGACCCTGATGCTGAGAGGGATTGGGTGCAGGAGGAGAAGGGGATGACAGAGGATGAGATGGCTGGATTTCATCACTGACTAGACGGACATAAGTTTGAGTGAACTCCGGGAGTTAGTGATGGACAGGGAGGCCTGGCATGCTGTGATTCATGGGGTCGCAAACAGTTGGACACAGCTGAGTGACTGTCGAACTGAACTGAACTGAGAACACTGCCAGGCCCGCTCACTGAACAAAGGACTGACTAGAGCTAGCTCGCTGTGGGCCGGCCCATCCCCCACCGGAGACAGGCAGGTGAGGACAGCCAGAGCCAGAAGGGGGCAATTGTGGCCCCAGAGAGGCATCATCTACCAAACTGCAAGCAGGCTTCATTGCTAACCAAGACTTCTTGGGATTCTGGACGGTCAACATCTGCCTGCCACCCAGAAAACCTAGCGGCAGGGACGGGGGAGGCCATAAGTCACAGCAACCATGCTTGCCAAGCACCTGGTCACCTGAGCTGCTCGGACCTGGGAAGGGCACAAAACGCAGGCCTGACCAAGTCTACACCTTTGAGGAGTACCCAAGTACCTGAACCTGAGTGGCTTAGACCTGGGAAGTGCATACAACCCAGGGCCAGCCTCAGACATTTCCCGGCAGAGCAACCTAGAGCTTAAGCAGTGTAACAGGGAAATCACACACGCCGTGAGCAGGGGCAAACCCAGTGTGGACAAGACACCGTGAGCACATGCCAGTGTTATTTGTTCACAGTGTTCCTCCCTCCCCACAGCACGACTGAACAAGTGAGCCTAAAAAAGTGTCCATCACCGCCCCCTTGTGTCAGGGCAGAAATTAGACACTGAAGAAACCAGCAAACAGAAGCTAAAACAGAGGGAACCGCTTTGGAAGTGACAGGTGCAATAGATTAAAACCCTGTAGTTAGCACCAACTACATAGGACGGGGCCTACAAATCTTGAGAAGTATAAGCCAGATCTAGGAAATATCTCAAAATGAACTGACCACACACTGTCCACAACAACACCAGAGAAAGTCCTAGATATATTTTTACTATTGTCATTCTTTAAATTTTTTTATTTTTATTTTTAAGTCCTTTATTACTCCTTAATTTTCATTTTTTGTAACCTACTATTACTTTGCAAAAAAAAGACCCTATTTTTTAAAGCAAACTTCATATATATATATATATATATTTTATAATTTTTGTGACTTTGATTTTTTCTTTAATATTGTATTTTTGAGAATCTAACCTCTACTCTAGATTTTTAAGCTTTGCTTTTTGGTATTTGTTATCAATTTTGTACCCTTAAGAACCCAGTCTTCAGTATCCATTTTGACTTGGGAGTGAGATTACTGGCTTGACTGCTCTCTCTCCCTTTGGACTCTCCTTTTTCTCCACCAGGCCGCCTCTATCTCCTCCCTCCCCCTTCTCTTCTCTACCCAATTATGTGAATCTCTTTGTGTGTTCCAGACTGTGGAGAACACTTTGGGAACTGATTACTGGCTGGGTCTGTCGCTCTCCTTTTGATTCCTTCCTTTATCCTCCTGGCCACCTCTGTTGCCTTCCTCCCTCTTCTCTTCTCTGTATAACTCCATGTACATCTCTGAGTGGTCCAGACTGTGGAGAGCACATAAGGAAGTGATTACTGGCTAGGTTGCTCTCTCCTCTTTTGATTCGCCCTCTTCTTCTCCTGGTCACCTGTATGTCTCTCCTCCCTCTTCTCTTCTCCATGTAACTCTGTGAACCCCTCTGGGTGTCCCTCACTGTGGAGAAACTTTTCATCTTTAACCTAGATGTTTTATCAACGGTGCTGTATAGATGGAGAAGTCTTGAGGCTACTGTAGAAATAAGACTGAAAACCAAAAGCAGGAGGCTTAAGTCCAAATCCAGAGAACACCAGACAACTCCTGAATCCAGGAAACATTAATCGATAGGAGCTCATCAAATGCCTCCATACCTACACTGAAACCAAGCACCACCCAAGAGCCAACAAGTTCCAGCGCAAGATATACCCTGCAAATTCTCCAGCAACACAGGAACATAACCCTGAGCTTCAATATACAGGCTGCCCAAAGTCACTCCAATCCCATTGACATCTCATAATTCATTACTGGACACTTCATTGCACTCCAGAGAGAAGAAATCCAGCTCCACCCACCAGAATACCAACACAAGCTTCTCTAACCAGGAAACCTTGACAAGCCACCCGTCCAACCCCACCCACAGTAGGGAAAATCCACAATAAAGAGAACTCCACAAACTGCTAAAATACAGAAAGGCCACCCCAAACAAGATGAAGATGCATATGAAGAGCTTTACCCAGCAGATAAAGGAACAGGATAAATGCCCGCCAAACCAAACAAAAGAGGAAGAGATAGGGAATCTACCTGATAAAGAATGCTGAATAATGATAGTGAAAATGATCCAAAATCTTGAAAACAGTCAATATATAATGGATAATGCAATAAATGAGATAAAAAACACTGGAGGGAACCAACAGTAGAATAACAGAGGCAGAAGATAGGATAAGTGAGGTAGAAGATAGAATGGTAGAAATAAATGAAACAGAGAGGAAAAAGAAAAATGAATTAAAAGAAATGAGGACAATCTCAGAGACCTCCAGGACAGCGTTAAATGCCTCAAGACTCGAATCATAGGAGTCCCAGAAGAAGAAGACAAAAAGAAAGACCATGAGAAAATACTTGAGGAGATATAGTTGAAAACTTCCCTAAACTGGGGAAGGAAATAATCACCCAAGTCCAAGAAACCCAGAGAGTCCCAAACAGGATAAACCCAAGGCAAAACACCCTAAGACACATATTAATCAAATTAACAAAAATCAAACACAAAGAACAAATATTAAAAGCAGCAAGGGAAAAACAACAAATAACACACAAGGGGATTCCCATAAGGATAACAGCTGATCTTTCAATAGAAACTCTTCAGGCCAGGAGGGAATGGCAGGAGATACTTAAAGTGATGAAAGAAAATAACCTACAGCCCAGATTACTGTACCCAGCAAGGGTCTCATTCAAATATGAAGGAGAAATCAAAAGCTTTACAGACAAGCAAAAGCTGAGAGAACTCAGCACCACCAAACCAGCTCTTCAACAAATGCTAAAGGATCTTCTCTAGACAGGAAACACAGAATAAACTTGAACCCAAAACAATAAAGTAAATGGCAATGGGATCATACTTATCAATAATTACCTTAAATGTAAATGGGTTGAATGCCCCAACCAAAAGACAAAGACTGGCTGAATGAATACAAAAACAAGACCCTTATATATGTTGTCTGCAAGAGACCCACCTCGAAACAAGGGACACATACAGACTGAAAATGAAGGGCTGGAAAAAGATATTCCACGCAAATAGAGACCAAAAGAAAGCAGGAGTAGTAATACTCATATCAGATAAAATAGACTTTAAAACAAAGGCTGTGAAAAGAGACAAAGAAGGACACTACATAATGATCAAAGGATCAATCCAAGAAGAAGATATAACAATTATAAATATATATGCACCCAACATAGGAGCACCACAATATGTAAGACAAATGCTAACAAGTATGAAAGGGGAAATAAACAATAACATATTAATAGTGGGAGATTTTAATACTCCACTCACACGTATGGATAGATCAACTAAACAGAAAATTAACAAGAAAACAGAAACTTTAAATGATACATTAGACCAATTAGACCTAATGGATATCTATAGGACATTTCACCCCAAAACAATGAATTTCACCTTTTTCTCAAGTGCACACGGAACCTTCTCCAGGATAGATCACATCCTGGGCCACAAATAGAGCCTTGGTAAATTCAAAAAAATTGAAATAATTCCAAGCATCTTTTCTGACAACAATGCAGAAAGATTAGATCTCAATTTTACTCCTTGGAAGGAAAGTTATGACCAACCTAGATAGCATATTCAAAAGCAGAGACATTACTTTGCCAACAAAGGTTCATCTAGTCAAGACTATGGTTTTTCCAGTGGTCATGTATGGATGTGAGATTTGGACTGTGAAGAGAGCTGAGCACCAAAGAATTGATGCTTTTGAACTGTGGTGTTGGAAAAGACTCTTGAGAGTCCCTTGGACTGCAAGGAGATCCAACCAGTCCATTCTGAAGGAGATCAGTACTGGGTGTTCTTTGGAAGGAATGATGCTAAAGCTGAAACTCCAGTACTTTGGCCACCTCGTGCAAAGAGCTGACTTATTGGAAAAGACTCTGATGCTGGGAGGGATTGGGGGCAGGAGGAGAAGGGCACGACAGAGGATGAGATGGCTGGATGGC
>NW_011494831.1:77285-94344 GCF_000754665.1 Bison bison bison
AACAACACGCTGCTGAATAACCAACAAATCAGAGAAGAAATCAAAAAAGAAATCAAAATATGCATAGAAATGAATGAAAATGAAAACACAAGAACCCAAAACCTCTGGGATACTGTAAAAGCAGTGCTAAGGGGAAAGTTCATAGCACTACAGGCATACCTCAAGAAACAAGAAAAAAGTCAAATAAATAACCTAATTCTACACCTAAAGCAACTAGAAAAGGAAGAAATGACGAACCCCAGGGTTAGTAGAAGGAAAGAAATCTTAAAAATTAGGGCAGAAATAAATGCAAAATAAACAAAAGAGACCATAGCAAAAATCAACAAAGCCAAAAACTGGTTCTTTGAGAGGATAAATAAAATTGACAAACCATTAGCCAGACTCATCAAGAAACAAAGGGAGAAAAATCAAATCAATAAAATTAGAAATGAAAATGGAGAGATCATAACAGACAACACAGAAATACAAAGGATCATAAGAGACTACTATCAGCAATTATATGCCAATAAAATGGACAACGTGGAAAAAATGGACAAATTCTTAGAAGAGTACAACTTTCCAAAACTGAACCAAAAAGAAATAGAAAATCCTAACAGACCCATCACAAGCACAGAAATTGAAACTGTAATCAGAAATCTTCCAGCAAAAAAAAAAACAACCCCAGGTCCAGACGGCTTCACAGCTGAATTCTACCAAAAATTTAGAGAAGAGCTAACACTTATCCTACTCAAACCCTTCCAGAAAATTGCAGAGGAAGGTAAACTTCCAAACTCATTCTATGTGGCCACCATCACCCTAATACCAAAATCTGACAAAGATGCCACACAAAAAGAAAACAACAGGCCAATATCACTGATGAACATAGATGCAAAAATCCTTAACAAAATTCTAGCAATCAGAATCCAACAACACATTATAAAGACCATACATCATGACCAAGTGGGCTTTATTCCAGGGATGCAAGGATTCTTCAATACACGCAAATCAATCAATGTAATACACCACAGTAACCAATTGTAAAATAAAAGCCATATGATTATCTCAATAGATGCAGAGAAAGCCTTTGACAAAATTCAACATCCATTTATGATAAAAACCCTCCAGAAAGCAGGAATAGAAGGAACATACCTCAACATAATAAAAGCTATATATGACAAACCCACAGCAAACATTATCCTCAATGGTGAAAAATTGAAAGCATGTCCCCTAAAGTCAGAAACAAGACAAGGGTGCCCACTCTCACCACTACTATTCAATGTAGTTTTGGAAGTTTTGGCCACAGTAATAAGAGCAGAAAAAGAAATAAAAGGAATCCAACTTGGAAAAGAAGAAGTAAAACTCTCACTGTTTGCAGATGACATGATCCTCTACATAGAAAACCCTAAAGACTCCACCCGAAAATTACTAGAGGTAATCAATGAATATAGTAAAGTTGCAGTTTAAAAATCAACACACAGAAATCCTTTGCATTCCTATATATTAATAATGAGAAAATAGAAAGAGAAATTAAGGAAACAATTCCATTCACCATTGCAACGGAAAGAATAAAATACTTAGGAATATATTGACCTAAAGAAACAAAATACCTATATATAGAAAACTATAAAACACTGGTGAAAGAAATCAAAGAGGACCCTAATAGATGGAGAACTATACCGTACTCATGGATCGTAAGAATCAACATAGTGAAAATGAGTATACTACCCACAGCAATCTATAGATTCAATGCAAGCCCTATCAAGCTACCAACGGTATTTTTCACAGAGCTAGAACAAATAATTTCACAATTTGTATGGAAATACAAAAAACCTCGATAAGCCAAAGCAATCTTGAGAAAGAAGGATGGAACTGGAGGAATCGACCTGCCTGACTTCAGGCTCTATTACAAAGCCACAGTCATCAAGACAGTATGGTACTGGCACAAAGACAGAAATATAGATCAGTAGAACAGAATAAAAAGCCCAGAGATAAATCCACACACCTATGGACACCTTATTTTTGACAAAGGAGGCAAGAATATACAATGGAGAAAAGACAATCTCTTTAACAAATGGTGCTGGGAAAACTGGTCAACAACTTGTGAAAAATGAAACTAGAACACCTTCTAACACCATACACAAAAATAAACTCAAAATGGATTAAAGATTTAAACGTAAGACTTTTAACGTAAACGTTAAAACTCCTAGAGGAGAACATAGGCAAAACACTCTCCAACATACATCACAGCAGGATCCTCTATGACTCATCTCCCAAAATATTGGAAATAAAAGCAAAAATTAGCAAATGGGACCTAATTAAAATTAAAAGCTTCTGCACAACGTAGGAAACTCTAAGAAAGGTGAAAAGGCAGCCTTCAAAATGGGAGAAAATAATAGCAAATGAAGCAACTGACAAATAATTAATCTCAAAAATATACAAGCAACTCCTGCAGCTCAATTCCAGAAAAATAAATGACCCAATCAAAAAATGGGCCAAAGAACAAAACAGACATTTCTCCAAAGAAGACATACAGATGGCTAACAAACACATGAAAAGATGCTCAACATTACTCATTATCAGAGAAATGCAAATCAAAACCACCATGAGGTACCATTTCACGCCAGTCAGAATGGCTGCGATCCAAAAGTCTACAAGCAATAAATGCTGGAGAGGGTGTGGAGAAAAGGGAACCCTCTTACACTGTTGGTGGGGATGCAAATTAGTACAGCCACTATGGAGAACAGTGTGGGGATTCCTTAAAAAACTGGAAATAGAACTGCCTTATGACCCAGCAATCCCACTGCTGGGCATACACACCGAGGAAACCAGAATTGAAAGAGACACGTGTACCCCAATGTTCATCACAGCACTGCTTATAATAGCCAGGACATGGAAGTAATCTAGATGTCCATCAGCAGACGAATGGATAAGAAAGCTGTGGTACATACACACAATGGAGTATTCAGTTCAGTTCAGTCACTCACTCGTGTCCGACTCTTTGCGACCCCATGAATTGCAGCACGCCAGGCCTCCCTGTCCATCACCAACTCCCAGAGTTTACTCAAATTCATGTCCATCGACACGGTGACGCCATTCAGCCATCTCATCCTCTGTCGTGCCCTTCTCCTCTTGCCCCCAATCTCTCCCAGCATCGGAGTCTTTTCCAATGAGTCAACTCTTCACATGAGGTGGCCAAAGTATTGGAGTTTCAGCTTTAGCATCATTCCCTCCAATGAACACCCAGTACTGATCTCCTTTAGAATGGACTGGTTGGATCTCCTTGCAGTCCAAGGGACTCTCAAGAGTCTTCTCCAACACCACAGTTCAAAAGCATCAATTCTTTGGTGCTCAGCTCTCTTCACAGTCCAACTCTCACATCCATACATGACCACTGGAAAAACCATAGCCTTGACTAGACGGACCTTTGTTGGCAAAGTAATGTCTCTGCTTTTGAATATGCTATCTAGGTTGGTCATAACTTTCCTTCCAAGGAGTAAGTGTCTTTTAATTTCATGGCTGCAATCACTATCTGCAGTGATTTTGGAGCCCCCAAAAATTAAGTCTGACACTGTTTCCACTGTTTCCCCATCTATTTCCCATGAAGTGATGGGACCAGATGCCATGATCTTAGTTTTCTGAATGTTACTCAGCCATTAAAAAGAATACGTTTGAATCAGTTCTAATGAGGTGGATGAAACTGGAGTCTATTATACAGAGTGAAGTAAGCCAGAAAGAAAAATACCAATACAGTATACTAATGCATATATATGGAATTTAGAAAGATGGTAACGATAACCCTGTATGCGAGACAGCAAAAGAGACACAAATGTATAGAACAGTGTTTTGGACCCTGTGAGAGAGGGCGAGAGTGGGATGATTTGGGAGAATGGCATTGAAACGTGTATATTATCATATGTAAAACGAATTGCCAGTCCAGGTTTGATGCAGGATACAGGATGCTCGGGCCTGGTGCACTGGGATGACACAGAGGGATGGTATGGGGAGGGAGGAGGGAGGGGGGTTCAGGGTGGGGAACACATGTACACCCGTGGCAGATTCATGTCAGTGTATGGCAAAACCAATACAATAATGTAAAGTAATTAGCCTCCAATTAAAGTAAACAAATTTATATTAAAAAATAAAAATATTAAAGCTAGTGTTAGTGTTTGGATTAGCTGTGGAGAACTTGCTGAAATACAAAAAACAGGTTGTCTTTAGACTAACCAGTTGAATAAAGTTCCAGCATACTCCTGCCATAGCTGCCTCCTAACTGTTCTATAAACATCTCATGCATGCTCCCATCTCAACATTTTCCATGTGCCATTCTGTCTGGATCACTTGTTCTTCACTTCATTCAAGTGAGAAGATCCTTACTTACTTCTTCATTGGAAAGCTGTTCAAATGTCATAACTTTCCCAAGCAACCTATATCTAAAGTCTTTTATATGCACTATCCAACCCCTGCAAGTTCATTGAACTTATTAGTTCCTGACATTACATTATATATCTAGTTATTTATCTGTTACTCTGGAGCAAGAATTGGGAAACCAAGACCAAGAGCCCAATCCAGAATATGCAACAGAGCTCCTATCTGACTTTCATAGCTTAAAACATTTATTACTGATCCTTTCAAAGAGTGGTTTCCGTCCTCTACCCTAGAGTGTGAATTTCACAGGGCAGGAACTTTGTTTTGCTCACTGTTATGGGCTGATATGTGTTCTTATAAATTCATATGCTTAAGTTCTAACCCCCATAACTCAGAATGTGACTGCATTTGGGGATAGAGTTTTAAAGAAGTAAAATAGGGTCATATGGGTGAGCTCTAATCTGATAGACTGATGTCCTTATAAAAAGAGTGAAGTTGGGCATAGACACAGAGAGAGAGAAGAACATGTGAAGACACTCAGAAAAGACAGCTAAGGAGAGTGACCTCAGAAGAAACCAACTCTGTATAAATAAGGCACTCACTACTGATTTTTTAATGAATCAGTTCAATTCAGTCACTCAGTCATGTCTGACTGTTTGTGACTCCATGGACCAGAGCATGCCAGGCTTCCCTGTCCATCACCAATTCCCAGAGCCTACTCAAACTCATGTCCATCGTGCCAGTGATGCCATCCAACCATCTCATCCTCTGTTGTCCCCTTCCCCTCCCACTTTCAGTCTTTCCCAATATCAGGGTCTTTTCCAATGAGTCAATTCTTCGCATCAGGTGGCCGAAGTATTTGAGTTTCAGTTTCAGCATCAGTCCTGTCAATGAATATTCAGGACTGATTTCCTTTAGGATGGATTGGTTGGATCTCCTTGCAGTCCAAGGGGCTCTCACCACAGTTCAAAACCATCAATTCTTTGGAGTTCAGCTTTCTTTATAGTCCAACTCTCACATTCATATGTGACTACTGGAAAAACCATAGCTTTGACTAGATGGACTTTTGTTGGTAAAGTAATGTCTCTGCTTTTACTATACTGTCCAGGTTGGTCATAGCTTTTCTTCCAAGGAGCAAGTGTCTTTTAATTTCATGGCTGCAGTCACCATCTGCAGTGATTTTGGAGCCCCCCAAAATAATGTCTGACACTGTTTCCACTGTTTCCCCATCTATTTGCCATGAAGTGATGGGACCAGATGCCATGATCTTCGTTTTCTGAATGTTGAGCTTTAAGCCAACTTTTTCACTCTCCTCTTTCACTTTCATCAAGAGGCTCTTAGTTCTTCACTTTCTGCAATAAGGGTGGTGTCATCCAGGTATCTGAGTTTATTTATATTTCTCCAAGCAACCTTGATTCCAACTTGTGCTTCATCCAGCCCAGAGTTTCTCATGATGTACTTTGCATATAAGTTAAATAAGCAGGGTGACGATGTACAGCCTTGACGTACTCTTTTTCCTATTTTGAACCAGTCTGTTGTTCCCTGTCCAGTTCTAACTGTTGCTTCCTGACCTACATACAGATTTCTCAGGAGGCAGGTATGGTGGTCTGGTATTCCTATCTTTTTAAGAATTTTCCACAGTTTGTTGTGATCCACACAGTCAAAGGCTTTGGCATAGTCAATAAAGCAGAAGTAGATGTTTTTCTGGAACTCTCTTGCTTTTTTGATAATCTAGTAGATGTTGGCACTTTGATCTCTGGTTCCTCTGTCTTTTCTAAATTCAGCTTGAACGTCTGGAAGTTCACAGTTCACATACTGTTGAAGCCTGGCTTGGAGAATTTTGAACATTACTTTGCTAGCGTGTGAGATGAGTGCAATTGTGTGGTAGTTTGAATATTCTTTGGCATTGCCTTTCTTTGGGACTGAATAAAAACTGACATTTTCCAGTCCTGTGGCCACTGCTGAGTTCTCCAAATTTGCTGACATATTGAGTGCAGCACTTTCACAGCTTCATCTTTTAGGATTTGAAATAGCTCCACTGGAATTCCATCACCTCCACTAGCTTTGTTCATAGTGATGCTTCCTAAGGCCCACCTGACTTTGCATTCCAGTATGTCTGGCTCTAGGTGAGTGATCACACCACCGTGGTTATGTTATCTGGGTCATGAAAATGTTTCTTATATAGTTCGTCTGTGTATTCTTACCACCTCTTCTTAATATCTTCTGCTTCTGTTAGGTCCACACCATTTCTGTCCTTTATTGTCCTCATCTTTACATGAAATGTTCCCTTGTTATCTCTAATTTTCTTGGAGAGATCTCTAGTCTTTCCCATTCTACTGTTTTCCTCTATTTCTTTGCATTGATTGCTGAGGAAGGCTTTCTTATCTCTCCTTGCTCTGCATTCAAATGGGTATATCTTTCCTTTCCAACTTTGCCAATGGATTTAGCTCCAGAATCATTTTTTTTCCTCCAAAATAACATGCTCTTTGACTCAATGCAACCAACTTTCTCTGAGAAAATTATTTTAGAAATGTAGAAAATGTCTATTTTATCAATCTTGTAGATTTTTATGACTCTTGCATTATTACTGGTAGACTGGCACTAAGTTTAAAGAAAATACATTTTATTTTGACTCATCACCATCCCGTTACTCTAAAATACATATGAGCTTCCCATTTTAAAAAAATATTTAATCTTTTCTCATTCTCTAGTAAAGATGGGGAAGAAAGCTATTGAGAGACAAGTCTTTTTTATGGTCCATGGATTTAAATAAGCTGAAATAAAGTAAAAATTATGGTTGGTATATAATATTTCTAAAAATATCAGGGATAATTTTATGGCAATCATACATAGCAAACCTCAGTTCTGTGCATTGTATTTTAGTGATCATATTACCCCTGAAATACACAGAATTCCCAGGCTCATCATTAAGCACAAACCCTGGGTGTGAGCTCCAGGCATTGTCAGTATGCTCTTGTAATTTCTACAAAACTAGGGAAATGGATAGTGAAAAGATCAGAGCCTCAATGCTAAATTGATGAGTGGTTGTGGGAATGTTAGTGTGGAATTACTTTTTAAAAAGAAAATTTTAACCAAAGCAAAAGAGAATGAAAAACTTACTCTTTAAAACTCAACTTAGTTAAGAGAAGAAGACCCAATTCTAGAATGGAGCCATTTTGAGGAAACAAAAAGGGTCATTCCACCATGGCTTTTCATCAGTCTCTGCCCTTCTTAAACTCCATATAAATGTTCAAGAGTCTAATACTGCAAACACTCAGAATAATCCACTTACGTTTAATAAAAAGTGAATTTTCCAAAGGCAGCACTGTGACTTTTCTCTCCTCAGGTAATATTTATCTTATTACCCTATATGTGAGCAGTGCTGGGCACAAAGGATTCATTCAATAAATGGATGACTTTTACTCATGTTTCCCTCCAAACTCAGAGACCTGTAGTTCCTTTGTCCCTCTTCTCTCCAGCTATTATCCATTTCCTGCCTTTACTTTTTTCTCTTTCAACTAACAGCCCATCATCCAATACTTTCAGCACTCTTTGGCTGTTTTCCTCAAATCTCCTGCCATAGCAGTGATTTATTCCACTTTCTTGGAAAGCCTGAAAAGTTGAGAAAACTCAAGTATCACCAATTATGGCCTCCATTCTGGCCATTAAGTACAGCCAAAAAAAAAAAGCACAATCAAGTAATTGGTGCCAATATTAACATCCGGTCTTCAACTTAGCTGAACCCTCAGTACTGACCAACAGTACTCAGTCAACAGTTTCTCCAATTTTGCATAGAAATGGTTTCAAGCCTTTTCCACTTGCCTAAAACTTCTCACCCCACCACAGACATGTTCTCTTTCAGCTGAAGACCTTACCTCATAGAAAGAAGTGCCCAAAATTTCACCAAACCTACAAATGTGACTGCACCTCTCCCTGCTGCTGCTGCTAAGTCATTTCAGTCATGTCCGACTCTGTGCGACCCCATAGACAGCAGCCCACCAGGCTCCCCCGTCCCTGGGATTCTCCAGGCAAGAGTACTGGAGTGGGGTGCCACTGCCTTCTCCCTAGACTTCCTTTATTTCCCTCTGGTATAAAAGAAGAGAGGACGGTGTCTCCACCTGATCTCTGAAGCTCATTACCTTCAGTTGTCTCAGAGACACAGTTCAATGATTTCCTCTCTATCACCTCTATTTCAGATAGCTGAAGGTTTGTCCTTCAGAAGAAAGAAAATATGTATCCTCTGTTGTTTCATGGGACAGAACATGGATCAAAGAATTGAAGTTTCAGGGAGTCATATTTTTTACCTAGTAGAGAACCTATAACAAAAACTTAACATTGCATCACAATAAGTTCTATACTATGGGAGATATCAAAGAGAAGTTGGATGTGATAGAACAATAGCAACAGTTACTATTTGCTGAGTACCTCTAATGGGCTTCCCTGGTGGATCAGATGGTAAAGAATTTGCCTCCGATATGGGAGACCTGTGTTCAACCCCTGGGTTGGGAAGATCCCCTGGAGAAGGGAATGGCTACCCACTCCAGCATTCCTGCCTGGAGAATCCCATGGACCGAGGAGCCTGGTTGGCTACAGTCCATGGGGTCACAAGGAGTCAGACAGGGCTGAGTGACTTTGTCACTTTTTATAATATGCCAGACACTATGCTAGGCATTTGCATAAATATCTCATTTAATATCCACCACAACTCTGTGAAACTAGTATCATTATCCCTGTTTTTATAAACAAGCTGAAGTTCATAAAAAAGGTCACTCACCCAAGATCACATATGGGTAAAAGGCAGAGGTAGAATTTGAACCCAAGTGTTTCTGACTCTGGATTCTTTTTCACCCTAGTACTACCATCATTCTGTCCTTACAGCTATCCTCCATTCCAGTGGAAGGAGAAGTCCAAAGAAATGATATTTAAAGCTCCCTCTCAATTTTAATAATTTCTAATCATCATCCCATTAGTTCAAGAAGTTTAGGGGAATTTAATTATAAACATCCCACAGAAAGACAGCCTAGTGCGCTTGAATTATGAATACTGACAGGTAAATAAAAACCATGTTCTCCACAGCAAACATAGTCGTCAGCATACAGCATCATAAGACTCATTTCTTTATAACTTCTTAAGAATGCTGACAAAATAAGACATATTATTTCCCATATTTTAATCATTTCTATCTCCTTTGTGTTTCTATACCCGTCAACTTCTTTTTGCACAGAAAAAATTAATAAATTTTGTTTCAGATTGCTGAATGAAAGGAAGATTATAATTTGAAGAATTGATTAAATTTGAATTTATGATGTATTTTTCAGCCTATTAAAGTGATTATTTAATTCCATAAGGAATCCATAGGATTACTCTAAAAGCAAGATGGTTTCCTGGATTACAAAAAGCAAGGTGGCATTTCCCTGGGATTTATCACCCTCAAAATAGGTTAAGACTTTCCTACTCAAGTTAAGTTCAGACTAAAAAATAATTACTAGTGAAGTGTTTTCTTAGAAAGTTCAATTACATGAATATGTCCTTATTATAATAGAGGGGTTAGCATTCAGATATTTTATTAACAATTTAGTTAGATTTTATATTGACAGAGCTTCCAAGACTTCTCTATAGTATATATCTTCAACAACACCTCTCTTTACATTGCAACGAGTTTGTTTCACCAGTGAAAAAAGTTTCACTTATCTTTCCAATTTATATATATTATTTTCTTATATTCTCTCTATTTATAATTTTTATATTCTTTCAGTATAAGACTTTCTTTCATTCCCTGTGCCTTCCTCCCAGATCATACCTCTTACCTCTTGTCTAAACAATGATTAACTTATAACTTATTTCCAGTCTCTGATATTACTCACCTTTCCAAATTACAGTTCTTGGCTTGTCATTTCCCCAGAAAAACAAAGTCATCAGCATACAGCATCATAAGACTCATTTCTTTATAACTTATTAAGAATGCTGACAAAATAAGACATATTATTTCCTATATTTTAATCATTTCTATCTCCTTTGTGTTTCTATACCCATTAACTTCTTTTTGTACAGAAAAAATTAATAAATTTTGTTTATTAATTTGTGTGGATTTATACTAACTACAAAATACTGTCTAAACTTTGAGGCAAAAAATAAGATGAAAGTTAAAGTCACTCAGTCATGTTTGATTCTTTGCGACCTCATGGACTATACAGTCCATGGAATTCTCCAGGCCAGAATGCTGGAGTGGGTAAGCCTTTCCATTCTCCAGGGGATCTTCCCAACCTAAAGACTGAATCCAGTCTTTAGGGTAGCCTATCCTAAAGCTGGAGTGGGTAGCCTATCCCTTCTCCAGCAAATCTTCCTGACCCAGGAATCCAACCAGGGTCTCCTGCATTGCAGGCAGATTCTTTACCAACAGAGCTATCAGGGAAGCCACTCCGCACCTCGCCCCCCAAAATAAGATACTGATAATCTAAAGATCTAAAAATTATACCTATGGCCCATTTCTGACAGTTTAGCAGACTAAATGCCCTGAATGACTTTCATAGCTAAAACAACTAAAATGCTAAATAAAATGCAAAAATACTATTTTGAAATTGTTAGGCTCACATGAAAGAATATTTGAGGATCTAAAACATAAGTTACCGAGGAAATTCATGATGATCTTGAGTTCCTCTGTAACAGCTACATCATGCCTAAAAGCAGTAGGAAAAAACCATAGTCCTCACCTAGAAGGAAGGATGGATAACATCAACATACATTTAGGGCATTACACTTAGTGTAAGGATGCATAAGAAATAAGCAGGAGGAGAAAGCTGAAAAACTTTTCTTAAAACTTATCCTGGTGGTAACATGGAGGGCGGGAAATCTGCCTTGAGAAGCACATGTGGTCTCCACTTATGGTTTTATAGGCCTGGATTCTTAATGCCTCTCTAGTCCAGAAGACTTCAAATGAACAGCTTACTTAAAGTCATCTTATGTTGGTAGTATCACCACACAACTCTCAAAAGTAAAAGCAAATTCTCTCTGGAAGAACTTATTTTATATCAGGCCTCAAAGAATTTCAAAAACCTGAATCACTCATAATCAAAAATCCAAAAGAGCACGTCAAATTATCCTGAGTGGAAGTAAACAGAAATAATAGATAGCAGAGTTCAATAAATGCAAATTTCAGATACTGTAATGAGATAGATTTTGAAACACTGTGTTTAACCTGATAAAGAATACTTGAATCTTGAAAACAAAACAAAGAATAATAACTGTAGATGGACAAAGCTGATTTTAAAAAGAAGAAATAGAACTTCTACACATAAAAATATAATTGAAATCAAATGATAATTTTCCAATCTCATCCATCAGATTTCTAATTATTCCCTAAATGTTTCCTGAACTTTCATACCTCTGTTCTTCTGCTTCCATTACTCTCCCATTCTAAATTATATTTTTCTCTCTCTGCACTTCGTACTCATGTCAACTGATTAAGGCTCAGTTCTAATGTCAGTTCTTCCATTTAGCCGCAATAGACATCTCTCCAAATGAAATTATTCTTACGTGTTTCCATGCTTCATGTATACATTATGTGCGATACTTAGAATATCTGTCCTTTCTTTGCTTATTTCATTCTCACTAGTATATTTGCCAAATAAGCTATAAATGAGGGAAAGGGGCCATGATATAAACAAGTCTGTTTGTCCCAACACACCTGGCTGAGTATCTCACCCAGATTAGATAGTCAATATATGTTTGACTTAACAGCATTAAAGTCAAAAAACATTTTTTTCCTTTAATGTACTCCCATTAAGTAGTCATAGAAATTTAGGCAATGAGCAACAGAAGACCTACTGGGGCTAATTCTCACTGCAGGTTATTTATGAACGTGATTCTAAAATTGTATCCCCTGACTCTAGATCCTGCTGTCTTTCCACTGAGCCAGATTTACGATAGCAGGAGACCGATGTTCTTTCTTGCATCAAGTTTTGGCTTTTCTCAAGTTAAGATATTATTATGTAATAACTTGAAAATCTATTTAAGACAAATGCTGTCGAACATTTTAGTGGGCTTTTTAATTGAATTAGAACTGAAATTCCTTTTTTTGTACTTTTGGGGAGAGGTGAAGTGACACAAGGTAGATGGTAGGCATGCTGAGCACTAAAAAGGGGATAACTTGGGATGAGAGTCAGCTTGGGGAACCTAAGAGACTTTACAGTGTAGGTCGTCTGTCACTTGGACAATAATAGAGAAGGTATCAATCAAATAGAGAGGAAAGAGAGAGCTAAGTAGAAAACATGCATAATAATAAAAAATGAAATAGGGAGCATGGAAAGACACAATAGGAATTAAATATAGTGAATTTTTAGGGAAAAAAAGCATTCACTGAAAAACAATGTGGATAATCTTATAAACATCAAGTAAACAGTCGACCATTCTTTATTACTCTCTTTCTCTTGGATAATACCAAAGTGGTTTCAATTTTTAAAAAGGAAATTTGGCATGAAAGGATTCTGTAACATGGCCTGCCCACTTATGGGATTTAGGGTAAAAAATGTAAACCAGCTGTGATATTGAGGTTTAAGAGTCATCTGTTGTCCATATTCAGTAGCTTTTCCCATGGAATTACAAAAAGAATTGTATGATGGATAGTCTATATCCTAATTATATAATTACACAGTATAAAGGAACAGCTGAAGAGGAGCCATTTCATCCTTGTGTCCAATGTCTGCATAATCTACGTTTCACATAATAGGTGGAGCTCTTACTATATAGTAAACCATAATTTCATTTTGAAAGAATGAAATGTTGGTTTTCATATGGGATTAGAATACGTATGGTCAAGCTGGTAGACATAAAAGTAGACCTAATCTAAAGCTTCAACCTGAACATCAACCAAATCCAAAAGAATTATTATTAAAATTTTAATATATTTTTAGGGAAAAAATGTTCTTAACTTGCATTCCTCTGCTCTTTTCAAGTGCAGCTAGTCCCAGAGCAGGAATATAAGAGTGTATCCCAGCAGATAAAGATATTAAAGGACAGTGCCAACATTTTCCAGGTGTAAACCTCAGGGAAATTTCTGAACCTAATGGAAAATCCAAGTGCTGAGCTCAGTGTAGGTAATCAATCATGTATTTTAGCAACTTTGTCTGTGTGCCTGATGTCAAGAGAGGTTACATGTGCTGCATCTCTCAGAAAAGTCTCTCCCTTCTAGGTCACCAGAAAGCAATTCTAAGTGTGGAAAATGTTATCACTACTATTAGCTATTCAAGAATGATGAAATGTGAGGTCAAAGAAATAAGACCATTCAAAAGCTTGGCTACCCTGGAAATATGACATAATGGAAAATATTATTTCCAAAGTGTTGGAAGTGAAGTATATTGGGGAAAATCTCACAAAGGAACCTGCAGAATCCTCACTGTGCAAACCAGTAGCAGGTGACTTTTCAAGAAAACTGTAGCAAAACCTTTGCTGACCTTAATTCCTAATCTTTATTAAAAGCATAATGAACTCTAGAGCTATGTGGTTCGTAGTGAACAGAGAAGGGGAAGCTGACCAAAATAAACAGAAGTGAAATAACTATGGGCAAAATCTCCCCCTTCAACTTTCCCGGGTGAAAACATCCTGGGCCCTTCTCTGCTCAGCTTCCTGTTTGTGTTTTGGCCTTTCTCCATTGTGCGGGGTTTCTGGTCAGCCAGCAAAGCTCTCCTCACAGAGCCCGTGTCTTTGCTTACTACTGCAGCACGTCTTTCACTGCTACAACACGTGACATGCCTGGGTTTGGAAATGGATTCGGATTGGGCTACAGATACAAACTGCAGGGAACAGCTTGCTCCAACTCTGGGGGAAAGATGCTGACTTACAGTAATGGATAAGGTCATTCCTGCTGGATGATCTTCTAGTGAAGGAAAAGGAGCTACTCTGCTTAGGAGAGAACTGGGAACGTAGTTTCAGAAAAATGGCTTCACATTTCACATGACATCCAAGAATTATATCACTCCCTGTAGTCCACCGTATAATAAGAAGTCTGTAGCTTTCATTCTGTAAAAATTATTAATCATTTGTGGCTGAAAAATGAATCAGTGAAGTTAACCTACATTGTCAGGTTTGATTTATCTGGAGGTAAACAACATTCTAAGAGGATTTAGTGGGCTGGTGTTTAGTAAAAGGGTATGTCCAGGTCGTGGCACTACATAGATTGAATGTCCAAACATTTAAAAGCTCCTTCATCACTGGGCTGAATAAGAAAATGACAGCCATCATTTGGTGACCTTAGAATGTCCCAGCTATTTGTAACAGACTTTCAGTAGTGAATCTAACCTCCCATCAGGCTGGGGTTAAATAAATGACAAGTTATTTTTCTGAGTTTAAGATTAATATTGGGGGGCCCTGTTATAAATATGTTCTTCTAAACAGAACATTAAATTATAATTATTTGAAGAGGTATGTGAGGGAGAAAAAAAGAGAGAAATGAATAAATTTTTTTGTTCTCTTTCACTTTATTTCATTTGGTTGGTATCTCTACATCCCATCATAATATTTTTCTGTCGATATAGTGACTGCTACAGCAACCACCTGTGCTAGACAAGCACCTGCCTTAAAAATGCAATTTTTAGCAAAGATTTAAATTGCAAACTAGAATTTCAAGGACCCCTGCCAAAATAAACTCACTCTTCTTTTGAAGAGTATGCTGTCTCCCAAGGAAGGTTTTCCTGTACTGCTCCCTGTATTTTGACTTAATAGTAAATCTCTCTTTTTTACTCTCTCACTAAATGTTTTTCTCTCTTGTCAGCTGGTTCAAGGCAATATCTTTACCAGGATCTCAAACAGCAAAACAAACTTCTCTCAGTTATTAGCTCACTTATGTTTGAGGGATTATTTTGTTTCTTATGGGGCTTCCCTGGTAGCTCAGACAATAAAGAATTTGTCTGCAATGAGGGAGACCTGGGTTCAATCCCTAGGTCAGGAAGATCCCTTGCAGAAAGGAATGGCAACCCACTCCAGTATTCTTGCCTGGAGAATTCCATGGACAGAGAAGCCTGGTGGGCTACAATCAATGGGGTCGTAAAGAGTCAGACACGACTGAGCAACTTTCTCTTTCACTCTTTACACTTTTGTTCCCTACACACATTCATAGCAACGACAATTTCCAAGAGAAATTTTGAATGTGACAAGCTCAGCAAATGAAGAATATTTGTTTATGTTGATCAAGCTTTTTTGGGGGGAGCATATGTATGCTTATTTTATAAACCGGCTCTGAAAAAGACTAAGAAGCCCTCTTCTCTACTTCCCAAGTCTCCTGGTTCCCAGGGTACAGTGATGCCAATGGAACAAGCCTAGGCTCTCAAAAGAGACCAGTTGGAATCTCTACATGGTCAGAAGAAGCATCAACGCACCATACTACCTCTTTTGACATAAACCTATTAATTTAGGTAGCACTAAGACATGAAAATCAAATGTGACTTTTCCTAATGAAAACTCGTGGAGTTTTGGTGCCATTTCAATATGAGATATCAGAAAGTCAATGTCCTTTCTTAAGGAATCCTTTGGTTTCCCCATGAGCTTTCACTACGAAAAGTCATATTTAATTTTAGAAAAATGGTCAAGTGTTTTTAAGAGATGAAGCATATGGCAAGTGAAGATATCTCATTGGATTTGGTTGTAAGACAGACAGAAACCTTGCTGAACATTTCATAGGATTAGAATCCTTTAACACCATGATTACACCCATCGTTAGGAGTTTCACAAATAGCTGGCAACAAAAAGAGTTAAAAGAGGGCTTCCCTGGTGGTCAAATGGTTAAGAAATCTGCCTTGTCATGCAAGGGGCACCGGCTAAATCCCTGGTCTGGGAAGATCTCACATGCCAAAGAACAATTAAGCCTGTGTGCCTAGAACCCCTGCTCCACAGCAAGAGAAGCCACTGTAATGAGAAGCCCACACTCACTGCAACTAGAGAAAGCCTGCATACAGCAACAAAGACTCACCACAGCCAAAAAATAAACAAATAAATCCTAAAAAAAGAACAATTAAAAGAAAAAGCAGTTGACTTTGACATGCACTAGGACTAAAATTCCTTAAATTATTAATGAGTCTCATCACTTGCCACTTTCCATCTTATGACTATTGAGGGACACTCCTCTGTAGGTCTCCTGTGTTTTTACATATTTTGCTGGGTATACCAAGAGAGCAAGGCCCTGACTGCTCTTTACAGGGGCCATTTCTCAGAACTGTACCTATATCTGTATTGAAGGGATTCTCCAGGGCAAACTGAAAGTTTGCTTACTGTTTGTTATAATATAGTAGGTCCCATGGACTTCCCTGGTAGTCCAGTGGTTACGAATCCATGCTTTGGAGATTTCTTAAAAACTAGGAATAAAATTACCATATGATCCAGTAATCCCACTACTGGGCATATACCCTAAGAAAACCACAATTGTAAAAGATACATGTACCCCAGTGTTCATTGCAGCACTATTTACAATAGTCAGGACATGGAAGCAACCTAGATGTCCATCAACAGATGAATGGATAAAGAAGCTGTGGTACATATACATATGGTATATTCAGATCAGATCAGATCAGATCAGTCACTCAGTCGTGTCCGACTCTTTGTGACCCCATGAATTGCAGCACACCAGGCCTCCCTGTCCATCACCAACTCCCGGAGTTCACTCAGACTCACGTCCATCGAGTCAGTGATGCCATCCAGCCATCTCATCCTCTGTCGTCCCCTTCTCCTC
>NW_011494831.1:94444-108968 GCF_000754665.1 Bison bison bison
CTTTTCCAATGAGTCAACTCTTCGCATGAGGTGGCCAAAGTACTGGAGTTTCAGCTTTAGCATCATTCCTTCCAAAGAAATCCCAGGGCTGATCTCCTTCAGAATGGACTGGTTGGATCTTCTTGCAGTCCAAGGGACTCTCAAGAGTCTTCTCCAACACCACAGTTCAAAAGCATCAATTCTTCGGTGCTCAGCTTTCTTTATAGTCCAACTCTCACATCCATATATGACTACTGAAAAACCATAGCCTTGACTAGACAGACCTTTGTCAGCAAAGTAATGTCTCTGCTTCTTAAAATGCTGTCTAGGTTGGTCATAGTTTTTCTTCCAAGGAACAAGCATCCTTTAATAAGTTGGGTAAAATTAATCCCAGACTCAACAATGATGTATTTTGTGTCTCCAATGCCATGGACAGAAGGAGCCCAGCAGACACAGTCCATGGGGTCTCAAAGAGTCGGACAAAACTTAGTGACTAAACAGCAGCAGCTGCAGCATGTAGCTGTAACCTTCTTGAAGGCAGTATTTGTTTCGTATTCACCTTTGCACCACCTGAACACAGTGCTTGTATGGAATAAGCACTAATGACAATGCACTGCATAGTTAGATGGTTGATTTAAACTAACTTATTTATCAACATTACAATAGCAAATTTTGTGTTTAGGCCTACATGAAAGACCCTAGACTGACTCTAAAATAGACCTGGCATCAACTGGATAAGTAAGCTTAACTCTTATACCTGAATAGAAGATAATAATACCTTACATCTGAATAATAATTTGCATCTTCCAAAGTTCTTCCATAGTTCTTATTTTGCACCTCAAAATACATAGGAGGGGGAGGCATTATTATTATCCCCTAGTGGATTGGAATAGTGAGTTTATAAGACAAATCCAAGATTGTTCAACTGGTAAGTAGCTGAAAAAGTTCTGCAACTCAGATTTCTACTCTTCAGAGTTAGGGTTCATTCCAAAATGCAGCTTTATCAATAGTATCTTAATTTATCCATACTGCTGCTTCAGAAGGCTTCTATTCATACACTGATTAAATTCGATAGACATAGTCCTACAGATCTTTTCAAATCTATGTGTGTGTGTATGTGTGTGTGGTTGGGAAGGAATATAATTTAATTACTTAACAGAAAAAACAGACCTGCAAATCTTTTCAAGTCTGATCTGTTTTGAACATTATATTTTCTCACACCTCATACACCAAACTCAACAATGCAATGAAACCAGAAGACTGAATAGATACACCTATTTCAGTGCAAATTTCAAAAGCTAGCCAATAAACTCAAGATTTTCATTTAAAGTAAAACATAAATCTCACAGTGTAGTATCTATTAAACCATATATTTAGTAACAGACTAATTTTTTATTGTTTTATTTGGGAACAGGGACAGCCTTGCACCACCATTAACACAAAACTTGTTAGTTCTAAATTTCCAAAATCCTCTTTCTAAATGCTCCATCATATGTAAACTTTTAAAGTACTGCTTTTTTGCACTAGTTTTCTGTATTTTAAAATCATCTTAACGTATGACAATATATGCTATTGCATCCTAAGTGGAATAAATTGCCTAAAAGGCAAGCAAAATGCACTTAAGTGTTATACAAATCAGAAATCATTTGCATATTCATGTTTTTCCCAAAGAAAAACTATGAAATATAAGCAGTTGGAACTTTCCTTCAGGTCTCTGTGCCTCTCTACTCAGCACTATCTCCTCCAGAGAATTTGGGGCTTTTATCTGACATGTGAGAAAAAAACAACCAATGTTTGAATAACTGAGTAGTTCTGCTTTCAGTGATGTAGCTTGCTACAAAAATAACCAGCTTGATCTGTCAAGATCATATTTTGTAATTTCTAACTTCTGTGTAATTGATAAATTCTAAAATTTTAGACTGGCAAAAATAACACACTTTCATGTGTTATGGGACAAAAGGGAGAGACGAATGGGGTGATGAAAACTCTGCCCACACCAGGCTACCAAATGCTCCCAGTGGGCCCAGTGGTGGTGGAGCATCACTGCTTCAAGTTCTAATCCATTTTCAGTTTGATTTAGAATTCCCTGAAGAAGGTCATAAGTGACCCTGGATTCACCTGTTTCTAGTAAAACATTTTTCATGCATTATTCAATCATCCCTTGGCATCAGCAGGGCACTTGTTTCAGAACTTCCTTGGATATCCAAATAGAGGATGCCCAAGTCCCTTGTGTAAAATGTTGTAGTATCTGCATATAACCTATAAATATCTTCCCATCTCTGGGTTACTTATAATACCTCATACAATGTGAATGTTATGTCCGTCAGTTCAGTTCAGTCACTCAGTCATATCCAACTCTTTGCGACCCCATGGACTGCAGCATGCCAGGCCTCCCTGTCCATCACCAACTCCCAGAGCTTGCTCAAACTCATGTCCAAGAAAAGGTGATGCATCCATCCATCTCATCCTCTGTGGTCCCCTTCTCCTCCCACCATCAATCTTTCTCAGCATCAGGGTCTTTTCCAATGAGTCAGCTCTTCTCATCAGGTGGCCAAAGTATTGGAGTTTCAGCTTCAACATCAGTCTTTCCAATGAATATTTGGGACTGATTTCCTTTAGGATGGACTGGTTGAATCTCCTTGCAGTCCAAGGGACTCTCAAGAGTCTTCTCCAACACCACAGTTCAAAAGCATCAATTCTTCGGTGCTCAGCTTTCTTTATAGTCCAATTCTCACATCCATACATGACTACTGGAAAAACCATAGCCTTGACTAGATGGACTTTTGTTGACAAAGTAATGTCTTTGCTTTTCAATATGCTGTCTAGGTTGATCATAACTTTCCTTCCAAGAAGTAAACGTCTTTTAATTTCATGGCTGCAGTCACTATCTGCAGTGATTTTGCAGCCCCCAAAAATAAAGTCTGACACTATTTCCCCATCTATTTGCCATGAAGTGATGGGACCAGATGCCATGGTCTTAGTTTTCTGAATGTTGAGCTTTAAGCCAACTTTTTCACTCTCCTCTTTCACTTTCAAGAGGCTTTTTAGTTACTCTTCACTTTCTGCCATAAGGGTGGTGTCATTTGCATATCTGAGGTTATTATTTCATCCGGCAATCTTGATTCCAGCTTGTGCTTCTTCCAGCCCAACATTTCTCATGTCATACTCTGCATATAAGTTAAATAAACAGGGTGACAATATATAGCCTTGACGTACTCCTTTTCCTATTTGGAACCAGTCTGTTGTTCCATGTCCAGTTCTAACTGTTGCTTCCTGACCTGCATATAGGTTTCTCAAGAGAACACACTGGAATGTTATGTAAACAGTTGTAAATACAATGGAAGTGACATGTAAAGAATTGCTCGTGTGGGGCAAAGTCAAGTTTTACTTTCTGGAACTTTCTGGATTTAAAAAAAAATTACAATCCATAGTTTGTTTGAATCCATGAATGTGGGACCCACAGATACAGAGGGCTGACTGTATGTACAACTGACCAAATTTTTGGCCATGTGCATTTTTTTGTTGTCATCCTTAGCTGTATCACGTATCTAAAATAAGAAATACATATGAATTTATGCTATTTTACATTACCTGTAGACTAAAGGAAGATAATCTATGATAGAGGTAGTAATATACCAGTGATATATGGTAGTGAATTTTCTAAAGAAAGAAAAGGAAAGAAAAAAGAGGGAGAAAGTAAGAGAGTGAAGGAGCAAATGAAGGATAAAATGAAAAGAGACAGAAAAATTCTCTTACAAGGTTGTCCAGCAAAATGACCTTGTGTTCTTATTTACCTCATGTTTCTGCTTCTGCTCAGTTCCAAGTTACTGGTTTGGTAGATAGATAACTGAATTAATGAACCTACCTATCTTTTACCTACCATATAGCCACACATGGCTTTATTTCAATTCTTATTAGAGCTACCACTCAATACACAAGCAATAAAATCAACCACATAGTGGTCCAATTTCAATTTCAGGCTAATCTTGAATGGCTTCTTAGGTATTCTCTTCATATTAATAAAGATCTAACTCATATCTGAGAAGGCATAATTAATTCCCCAAATTGCATTAAATCTAGCAAAATCCAATGGCAGAATTTTCTTAAGGGAAATATCACTTAAACAGTATCAACAAATAACAACATAGAGACCTCCAGAAAGGCTAAACTGGTCAAAAATAATGTATTTCCTACATCAAAGAACACTTTCTTCTTTACACTCATTAATTTACCATTTATAATATCCTTGGAAGTCTACTTCTCTATTCCTAAGAATAAAGAGTTCTAAGAACATTGTAACACTGAATAATATGTAGCTACTTATCAACAGTCTTGTCATTTGATAGTGAAAGAGGGAGGAGGAACCAAATGAATGATGATTTTCCGCTTTCCAGGAACATGAGCAAGCAGAGCTTCACATATCATCTTTCCTGTGATATTACAGAACAGAACTGCAACTAGGAAATTTATGACTGTGAATGAGAGGAAAATAATCAAAATTAGTTGGTAACTTTGCTGTAATTCTGCTAATACCAAAAGTAAAGTAAACTCTGCTAAAGAATGCATCCAGAGTATAACATAACTACACTTCACTTGGTCTTGTAAACCAGAGTTATGAGTGTTAATCAAGAAACTGCTTCATATTGTGAATCCAGCTCCAAACAAGATGTTATGAGAAACCCAGATGAAATAGAAACCAGATTTCTATTACCAAAGACTTTAAAATCTTTTTGAAAGTGCTCGGTTCTGTTTCTTCTGTTTTTTCCCTCTCTTTCCTACACAGCCTTGTATGTGATGAACTCCTAGCTGAGTAGTCCTCTGTTTCCTCTCTCAGAATTAAAATAGAATCTTTTATGTTCTCAGCCACATCAAGAAAATAATTCTTTAAGTGAATGAGGAGGTACAATTTGAGTTGAGAAAAGGAAGAGGAACCAGAGATCAAATTGCCAACGTTTGTTGGATCATAGAGAAAGCAAGGGAATTACAGAAAAACATTTACTTCTGTTTCATTGACTATGCAAAAGCCTTTGACTGGGTGGATCACAACCAACTTTGAAAAATTCTTAGAGATGGGACTAGACCCACCTTACCTCTCTCCTGAGAAACTTGTATCCAGATCAAGAAGCAACAGTTAGAACCTTACATGGAACAACTGACTGATTCAAAACTGGGAAAGGAATAAGACAAGGCTGTATATTGTCCTGTTTATTTAAACTCTATGCACATGCATCATGCAAAATGCCTTGCTGAATGAATCGCAAGCTGGAATCAGGATTGCTTAGAGAAATATCAACAACCTCAGATACACAGATAATACCACTGTAATGACATAAAGTGGAAAGGAACTAAAGAGCCTTTCATAAGGATTAAAGAGGAGAGCTAAATAGCTGGCTTAAGAGTCAAAATTCAAAAAACAAATATCATGGCATCCAGTCCCACCACTTCACAGCAAAGAGAAGGGGGAAAGTGGAAGCAATTTTATAAATAAAAAAATGACAGATTTTTTTTTCTGTCATAAATAAAATGACAGATTTTATTTCCTTGGGTTCTAAAATCACTGCAGACAGTGACTGCAGCCATGAAATTAAAAGACACTTGCTTCTAAGAAGAAAGGCTATGACAAACCTAGATAGCGTATTAAAAAGCAAAGACATAACTTGGCCAACAAGGTGTACAGTCAAAGCTATGGTTTTTCCAGTAGTCATGTATGAATGTGAGAGCTGGACCATAAAGAAGGCTGAATGTTGAAGAATTTATGTTTTTGGACTGTGGTGTGGAGACGACTCTTGAGAGTTACTTGGATAGCAAGGAAATCAAACCAGCCAATCCTAAAGGAAATCAGTCTGGAATAATCATTAGAAAGACTGATGCTGAAGTTGAAGCTCCAATACTTTGGCCATCTGATGTGAAGAGCTGACTCAGTGAAAAAGACCCTGATGCTGGGAAAGAATGAAAGGAAAAGGAGAAGAGGACAGAGAAGATGAGATGGTTAGAGAGCATCACCGACTCAGTGGACATGAATTTGAGCAAACTCCCGAAGATATTGAAGGACAGGGAAGCCTGGTGTGTTGCAGTCCATGGGGTCACAAAGAATCTGAACAACAACAAAAGGCACTCTCCAACTGGCATCAGGCTCTCCCAAGCATCACAACAGAAAAACACCCTACAGTTTCAGGCCCTCCTTGCTTTTCTGATTTCGTGCCACTTACTGTGCTGATCTTAGGAGAGGAAATTCCCAGATATCCCTCTTTTTTTCCAGAAAAAATAAAAGATTTGAGGAACAGCAGCAGATTCAGGAGATATGACCAAAGTACAAGACGTTTTGCTCCTGAGAGTGAGTGGTAAAACCCATTTTCCTATGTAGACTGAAAGTATTTAAGACAAATGAGCTCTCAGTTTCCTATGGCATGAGCAAATGAAACACACAATAAGTGCCTAATAGGAACACGAACCGCTGAATACACGCACAGACTATCTGACTGCCTGTGTGTTCCCTTTTGGATGTCAAGTTCACCCAACAAACAAATACAAGCTTTTGTAGGCTTGTGACAAACTGGTTAAAAGTAATGGACATTTTTTCAAAAGATCTAACAACAATGTGTCAAAAATATTTACTCAAAATTTTCATTAATGTATTTCTTTCCAACACTGCTGAAAATGTAGCAGTGCATTAATGACAAATTAACTCAAAGTCCACAACTCAGTTGCCTAGATTTCACAATTAATAGGACCAAAATAGCATAGCAATTTCTGTAGGATGAGGAGAATTAACAATTAAAAACATTCCCCATTATTGATAAATGCATGGTTCATTTTCACAAAAGGAGTTTGTTTCAATTCTCAGCTGTTGGATGATGATTTGACTTGGAGCAAAGGCAATGTTATTGGGTAACAGCCAAGATGCGCTTGTTTGACTGGGGCTGAAAGATCCATTGCAGGATTTCGAAGAGTGTGAATTACAATTCCAGTGATATCAGAAGCAACTAATTCTGTTCTTTAGAAGTGCAGACATAAAAGAAGTTTGAGGTTTTCTTATTTCAAGCTTTAATTGAGGGCCAGGTTGTAATTCATTTTCATCCCTGAATGAGTGGTAAAAACATACACAGCAGGTAATTCACACCACCTCAAAAACTGTTGGTGCAGTCAGAAGACTAATCAGGGTACGTTTCCAGTAGCAAATTATCAGCTACAAATGAAAACCTTGCCTCATGCTTGCTAAAAGCAACCTTCCTTTTCACCAACACACACATGTGAATATTAGTAACTGTTGGATTGCAGCAAGATAGGAAAATTAGAGAACCTACCTACTTGCATTAAAGAGAAACTCAGAAAGGTGTGAAATAAACTAGACTTCAAACACTACTAAATTTTTGGCTTAAAAATGAAGAGTGATTGTAATCCCAGGTGGTGCAGTGTTTATTCTGAGAAGGGAGATTTAATGTCACACATAAATGAAACAGTAAGCTTATATTCTGAATAGAGTTTGAAACAGTTTGCATTTGGGTCATGGGTAAGCATCTTCTTGAACCATATTTCTCAAAATAAACATGAAAGACTGCTGACAACAATAGGGATTAATTAAATTCCTGATATTAATTAATACCAAAGAGGACTGTCAGACAGAAATTCTTTGATTTTTCAGGCTTCAAGCCATAACCTCAACGTAATCTAAAAGTATATTTTTAGCACTTAATCTTCTCCATAATGTTTGCTTAGATGATGTTGAAAATTGTTTCAAGAAAGCTGCAAAGTGGCAATGATAATACATAAAGAGTTCAAAATGGCTGCACATATCTGATAAATATATACACTATATACATAATTATGTTATTGGCTTAAATGACCATAATTGCACCTTTTGGACCGTAGATCCAGTTTTAGTTCTATTTCTGTCTGAACAAAGCTGCTACAAGAGTAAGAGAGTCATGGGAACACACGTAGTAAAAAATATGGCGCTTCACTTGAAATTATTTTTAAGATCGTTTTGATGTGGACTTTTTTTTAAGTGTTTATTGAATTTGTTACAATATTGCTTCTGTTTTATGTTTTTGGGCCACAAGTCATGTGGAATCTTAGCTTCCCAACCAGGGATTCCTGGCTTCCCACACCTCCTGCACTGGAAGGCCAAGTCTGAACCACTGGACAATCAGAAGTCCCTAAAGATCATTTTCAATCCCCGTAACCTGCACTAAAATAATTCAGAAAAAAAAGAGAGAGAGAGAGAGTGAGACCTTGATGTGGATCAGAAACAGCAAACTTTCCTTTAAGAAAAATCATACCTTGTCTTCAGGGTTGTATGGACCCACAGCAAATCTCTGACCTGCCCAGCACTTTGTTTTTCAGTCAAGTGTCTGTCTCTAAAGAGTACCAAAGACACCTTTCTGAAAACCCAGATAAATTACTCAGGAGTTGCTGAGCTGACTTGCTGAATGTCAGATTTCAAGCCTGAAGCAAATTTAAACATTCTCATTGAAATCTCTGGAGTGGGCAAAGGAGGTGAAGTGGGGAGCAGAGGCTTAAAAATGGAAATCTGGAAACAGCCTTGTGTACCACTGTAACATTCTCATTCTAATCTGAAGCCTACAAGTCGTTCAAGCTCTAAAGGTTTGACGCAGGCTGAGCCGTGCTTGGTAATCGTGAACATAGTCCTGGGTTCATCTTGAGAATCACTTCTATACAGGCACAGATATATTTCAGACTGGCTGCGTCATAAAACTTAGTGGTCTGTGTGTGTGTGTGTTAATTTATCAACATCTCTTCATTTGAGGCAAACTGATCATACATGAGGAAAGGTTGAGAGCTCTCAGGCTTTTTGCAGCAGATCCCCGTTTTCTGTGCAATAACTTTTTAAGACCTGTATGCTTTGTCCACAGCTATGCTGAAAGAAACAAGCATTTTCAAAGTTCTTCATCTAAGTCAGGCAGTGTACTCTGATGAGAGGATCTTCTTGGGAAATGGTATGTTTGTCAGGAGAATATGTCCACATCTAATCAGATTTGTGATGTCAATGTTCTCTTCCAAAGGAACTGGAGCCAGCCCGGTATCCCACGGTGAGGCATGAGCTGTGTAGCCACGCTCTCTCCAGACCAGGCATCCCTGTGCCCGCCAGCACAGTAACCGCCACTGCAGCCGAGCACCACTTGGGTTTGGACTCCACTTGGAAGCAGAAAACAAATTAAGCCTGGAATTACCACCTATCTCATTTGAAAGGTCCCTAACATTTCTTGGAAGAGTTAAGGGATACATGAGTCTCATTAAATCTGAGATAACTGTTTGATCAGTTACTCAATAGATGAAACACAAAACTGTTCTTTAAAAAATCAGTTAAATTGCTTGAAGGAACAACAAATTCATATATCAGCCCCTTTATGCTCAAAAAGTGCAATTTATGGGGCTAAACGAAAGTAAATGTCATACCTTTAATTTCATAAAAAGTTATATACAAGTCTATTATTCCAAATAATCACATAACAGAGAACAGCTACCTTCCTGCTCAGTGGGGTGCCATTTTATAGACTTTAAAATTCGCTAAGTTCAAGCAGCTTTCGTTCTAAATAATACATGTGCTAAATATGTCACATTAAAAGTGCTTTTGGCATGTAAATGATCCGTTTTCTCATAGAAATGCTTTTAAAAGAATCTGAGCTCACTTTTTTTTTTTTTTTGGAAATTCTAAGTGCATTGAATTTCATTGTCCTACAGAACCGTGCAGAGTTGAGTGAAGTGAACTGCAGGGACAAACCAGCCGTTGTCAGCCTGTGTACTTATGTATCATTTGAACTGTCAGAAGTATATAGAGTTCTATTTGCTTCAACCTTATTTTCTGTTCCAATCCAAGGGAAATTTTCTCTTTCACTCTCTTTTTTTCCCCTTGGAACTCAGTGTTAGCAGGCAGTGCCAGGTCTAAAAAGTTAGCGATTAACTGTTAAAACATAAGGCACGTGTATGAACAAGTTTCCTGTGTATTCATTTAATTCTTCAAATTCTTTCCTATTTCTCTTTTCTTTAACAAGGAACAATAAAGTTGATATTTTCTGGGTGATTTAAGGTGCTTACCTACAAAAAAACTAATTCAAGATTCTTGTGCATAATATGAATAAAACTGAAAGCATAATCCCTCCCTCTTTTAGCTTTTATATTGCTGCATACAGAGAAGCCTTCCCAACCACACAGGCAGCCTGCTAAGGGAGAGTCTTTCAGAACCTCTGGATTGATTATTCTTTCTCCCTCTTTGCAATGCCATACAGTGCAATTTGATGATATCAGCTATCTTCTGCTTGTAGAGATCTTTTTATTCTGATGTATTAAAACAGAGCAATGTGAATGCAGCTGATATTCATTATGCAGTTTGTAGAAGTTATTTCTCATAGACTATTTAGCTTCAGGGTTCTCCTAGAATTTTAACTTCACCATCACTTTCCTATATAAAGCAAAAGAATGTCTCAAGAAATAACTCAAAAATAGTATGCATAAAAGGCCTGAGATCAGTTATAGGCAAAGGAGTTGATTTTAGGATAGGAAAATCCATAATATAACCATCCAATGTAAAATGAGTTTAGAATATGAGTGGAGTTGCCAGATTTAGCAAAAAATAATATGAGACAACCAGTCAAGTTTGAATTTCAGATGAACAACAAATTAAACTTTAATATGAGAATGCCCCATGCAAAATTTGGAACATATTTATACTACAGAAGTATTCAGTATTTATCTGAAATTCAAATTTAACTGGACATTCTATAATTTATTTGGCAACTCTAAATATGAATCTAGTAAAAAAAGTGTAACAAATAATGTAATATAAACCTTTCACATAAATAGATCTATTTATTTTTGTGATTTAGACAATGATTATCCATTACATCTATACACTTTACTGACTCTGATACCATGCATTCCCTAAGGAGTAAGTTCAAATGTTTTCATCTATTATGATTACCCAAGTATGCAGAGAAGCAGATACAGCAAACCAAGAGTGGCCTTTTATCTGTTTGATTGGAGTTTGAAAAACTGCATGCGAGTCTATTTTGTGGCGGCTTCCCAGGTATCTCAGTGGAAAAGAATCTGCCTACCAATGCAGGAGATATGGGTTCAATCCCTGGATCAGGAAGATCTCTTGGAGAAGGAAATGGCAATCCACCCCAGGCAAGAACCTGGAAAATTCCATGGACAGAAGAGCCTGGCGGGCTGCAGTCAGGGGAGTTCACAAAAGAGTCAGATACAACTTGGCAACTAAACAACAAGAACTGTTTTGTAGATATCAAAGTGATTCCTTCCCCTCAACAACTCTATTTGATCAGTTAAATACGTTTATCTCACTTTCCCTAAGTGTATGACTAGATGTCAATTTTCTAGTAAAATCATACTATTTTATTGATAAGAACTGCTTCTAGAAAGGGGGCTTACATTTATTGAGCATCTATATTAGCCAAAGGCTTTAATGTTTTAAACCTTATTATCATAAGACCCTAAAAGCTAGATACTAGAGTCCCTTGGACAGCAAGGAGATCAAATTAGTCAGTCCTAAAGAAAATCAGTCCTGAATATTCAATGGAAGGTGAAGTTGATGCTGAAGCTGATCCATTCATTGATGCTGAAACTATAGTCTAGTGCAGTTTGGCTCCAGTACTTTGGCCACCTGATGTGAAAAACTGAATAACCAGAAAAGACCCTGATGCTGGGAAAGACTGAAGGCAGGAGGAGAAGGGGATGACAGAGGATGAGATGGTTAGATGGCATCACCGACTCAACGGACATGGGTTTGGGCAAGCTCCAGGAGTTGGTGATGGACAGGGAAGCCTGGCATGCTGCAGTCCATGGGGTCGCAAAGAGTCAGACATGATTGACTGAACTGAACTGAGTTAGTATCTTCATTCATATTATCTACAAAGGCAGCACAAGTTACAGAGCTCATATGGGCAGTGGTACGACTGGTAGCCAAGTCAGCTGAATGGCAAAGTCCATATTTTTGCCATTATGAAAAGCTACCTTTTCATAGTCAGAATAGTTGGCCGAGTCTTACTTCCTTTTGTCTTTTCAAGAAAAGATTAGACTTGGGAAACCCAAGATGATAAAATCAGGATATGACTCTTGCACTAACTCAACACTATAAGGAGGAACACAATTTTCCTTTAACTGTTCTTTTAGCAAACCTAAAATGAATCAGTTAATGAAAATTTTTCTATAACTAGGTCCTTGGAATGAGAACATTTCTTCCTACATTTTTTCTGCCCTTTAGATTCATTTCCATAACATAGAATAGTAAGAATTAGGTACCCACAGAGCCCAATTTTAAAAGAAAAGTCTTAAACCACATCTACATTAAGCCTGTAACTCGTTTGTAAGCCCCAGAAGCTACTTCTTTGGACCAGTCCCCTCAACAACCACTGGGAATTATTCATTAGCATTCACAGTGCGAAAAATGCATGAGTAACACCACTGCATTTTGTAAAATGCAATTTTTGGCAGGTTGACTAAAATCTTGGCAAGCATTACCATTTTCCCCAAATGTATTTGCATATAGGCTTACTGATTTTTATTACTCTATCTGGACTCTCTCCAAATTCTCCTTGTCCCTAAACTTAAATAGAGCACTTCAGTAAAGGTTTCTTATAAATTAAAAAGCCCTATTAGAACAGGTGGAAACATGAAACTAGCACTTTATGTATTATAAAAGAAAAGCCCTAAAATATATTCAGAGGCATTTATTTACTGTTTCTAAAGCTGCTTTTATTCTTGGTAAAGCAGAAGTGTTTAACAGGTTTCCAGGAAGAAAACCTTCCTAGGGAGCATTCTGAGATAAGAACACAAATCCTGAGAAAGTTGTGTGGGAGGAAAAACGAGGCCCTGTAACTTTAATTTTAGTATCACCACCAATCATTCAAATGTATGGGCACCTAATTCAAAAAGTTGATCTGAATACACACACACACACACACACACACACACAGAGTCAGCCCTCCATATCTGAGGTTCTGTATCCAAGGTTTCAACCAACTGCAGATGGAAAATATTTAGAAAAAAATTCCAGAAAGTTCCAAAAAGCATAACTTGAACTTGCCACATGACACTAACTCTTTACAGAAAACTTTATTGTAATAGATATTATAAGTAATCTAGAGATGATTTAAAGTATATGAAGGATATGCATTGGTTAGATGGAAATATTATGCCATTTGAAAAAGGGACTTAAGCATCTGTGAATTTTGGTGTCCTCAGATCCTGGGACTGGCCCCCTGCAGATACTGAGGGATGACTTTGTATATTCAGAGTTGGTCATGCCACTGGGCAAACAGATGTACAAAGGAAGCATTGACAAATAGGGAACATTTGCTCTTTCTCAACTACATTTACAAAAGCAAGTGACACTGAATGAGGACAATTTAAAAATAAGATTCCAAGTCTTTTCACACAAATCTTTTGATAATGTAGAGAGAAACAATGAACACAATCCACCAGGATGCCAGTCTTGCATCCCCAGGATGCCCTCCCCCTGCCATTGATGCCATCACATCAGCCACCTTGACGAGGACAGCTTTTGAGTAATGTAGAGAATATTTGAGAGGATTAATTGAATTGATGGTGTTGCTGACCTTATGAAAGGAAATGTTACAGCTCTCTGATGTGTCTGAAGATTTTAATTGCACAAAAACAATTCTTGTTTGACATAAAGAATTTCCAGATCCATTGTGAAATGATGGACATCTTTTCCTTTGTATAATTTATTTACAAAGCCATTTTTGCCAGGAGATAACAGTATAGAATCTCTGGATTTAAAATGTTTCTGTGTGTTTTCTTGAACAAAATATTGTACCTTTTGTAATTTGTCTTTTGAAAATATTGTCTAATTTTTAATGCAGTCTTGCATAGATGTTTTCCATAATTCATTTTCTACCTTCAGACTCTGAGCAGGATTATATTTTTTAATTAAGAAAGATGGGTACAAAAATTAATTTAGTCTATTCTACAGTAATAGTAGGGCTTCCTAGGTGGCTCAGCGGAGAAGGCAATGGCACCCCACTCCAGTACTCTTGCCTGGAAAATCCCATGGACGGAGGAGCCTGGTGAGCTGCAGTCCATGGTGTCACTAGAGTCGGACACGACTGAGCGACTTCACTTTCACTTTTCACTTTCATGCATTGGAGAAGGAAATGGCAACCCACTTCAGTGTTCTTGCCTGGAGAATCCCAGGGACGGGGGAACCTGTTAAGCTGCCGTCTCTGGGGTCGCACAGAGTTGGACACAACTGAAGCAACTTAGCAGCAGCAGCAGCAGCAGGTGGCTCAGTGGTTAAAGAAACTACCGGCCAAACAGGAGATGCTGGTTCAATCCCTGGGTCAGAAAGATCCCCTGGAGAAGGAAATGGCAACCCACTCTAGTATTCTTGCCAGGGACATCCCATGGACGGAGGAACCTGGCACTACCATCTGTGGGGTCACAAAGAGTCAAGACATAATTTAGCAACTAAACAGTAGAGGCAGCAGACAAAGACAGTAAGAATTTAAGCAAAAGAATCATGAATTTTCAGAAAGACGGCTTTTTTTTT
>NW_011494831.1:109068-117215 GCF_000754665.1 Bison bison bison
AAGACTTTTTTTTTTTTTTTTTTACATTCTTGAGTGGTCAAGCTGTTCTCAAGTTTGAAGGTAGATTTTACCTGTCGCAGAATGTCTTAAGTGTACACATAAATAAAATGATATGTATAGTTTCTGTATATAAAATTAGAGCAGTTTGTTATAAGGAAAATTTAAGGTGACTCTTGGACTCCCCTGGCAGTACAGGGGTTATGAATTTGTGCTTGCACTGCAGGGGGCACAGGTTCAATCCCTGGTCTGGGGAACTAAGATCATGTAAGCTGTGTGATGAGGCCAAAAAAAAAAAAAGACTGGTATTTGGAAGTTTGAACACCTAGGTGATTTTCTTTTGCAAAACTAAAACTAATCTAATATATATTATAATGAAGTTATAAAAATCTCAGCTTTATTTTACAAAGGGTGTTGCCCTTCATAAACAAAGATAGCATTTATTAAGCCTAAGAATCAACTGAAACTGCAGCAATAAGGACTCATACTAGATCTAAAGGAAAATCTTTTGCCAATGTGGTTATCAGTAGCTTATTGAGTGAGTTCAAAGTTTATCTTTATGGAAATTTTTATAACTTTTGCTGAGCACCACTGTTTGGGCAATTTTACCTTTAAGTGAAGAGATGACCAATGTGTCAAGTCCCTTTTAATCACATAATTTCAAAAATATTGTGTAAAAACAATGGAAAAAGAAGTTTCTTTTTATTCCTAAGAAACATAAGAGCTAGCCTGATCCCCAAGTACATTTTTCATGTAACTTCAAACAGTAACTGATCCTACTTGATGTGACAAAAAATGCAAATAGAAAATAATCCTGCAAAATTATTTTTTTCTTTCCCTCCCTTAAAATATTTCAGAAAATAATTGGTAAATATTGAGAAAATGTCCAGGTTTTTCTGAACTTATTTCATGAACCTATCCCATGGTTGCCTAAATTAGGTGCTTAAGATAATATCTGTACAAGGAAAAGGAACGCTTACTAATTTCTGGCAGTTAAATAAATGTAGGACTTGAACTCTGTCACCTCGTAGAGGATTTCAGGGCCTATATGAGATGAAGTATCATTTCATTTTTACTATTACATCAAGACAAGCTCTGTATAAGAAGATAACCTAGATTTCAATGGACTCATGGGTATTAAAGCAGTAAGAGCCAGGGCAAAAATGTAAACAAATTAAGTAGGCATGTATTATGAAGAAAGGCAATGTGGTAGAATGGAATAGAAGGCACTGGGTTAGCATCCTTTGCTAGTCATGTGACCTTGGATGTATTATTCCATTGCACTAAAGTTCAATTTCCTCACTAACAGAAAGAGAATATTGGAAGGTTTTGGTAAAATAAGTAAGAAAGTTAAGTAAATATCTGTGCCTTATTTGAAACTTGGAAGCCAATTTTTCTGAAAACTAAAAGTGGTTTGTAACTGATTTGGCGGCAACACAGACCTGAACTGAAATGAGAATGTCTGCATTTTATTATAGATGCATCAATGCAATGATTACGGGTGCTGCCCCGATGCCACTAAATATATTAGCATAGTACATAATATTTATGCTCTGTACAGTTTCTAAAATCCAAAAATTGTGATTCTAGAATGGATACATGCATATGCATGGCTGAGCCCCTTTGCTGTCCACCTGAAACTATCACAACATTTGTTAATCAGCTATACTCCAATGTAAAATAAAAAGTTAAAAAAATAATAAAATAAAACACATGAGGTGCCCCGGAATTTAGATACAGGAATTATGTGACCGTGTGGCTATTAACAAACAATTCCCCTTCCCTTGGCCTTTTAGGAAATTAAAATATTTAGGTCAAACTTAAGTAAATGGTTAGAGTGGCTGGATCTAACTTCACTTACATTGTCTGTTAAATTCTTCATTTCAAATGTAAGACCAGAAACTATAAAACTCTTAGAGGAAAACATAGGCAAAACACTCTCTGACGTAAATCACAGCAGGCTCCTCTATGACCCACCTCCCAGAGTAATGGAAATAAAAGCAAAAATAAACAAATGGGACCTAATTAAATGTAAAAGCTTTTGCACAGTGAAGAAAACTATAAGCATGGTGAAAAGACAGCCTTCAGGATGAGAGAAAATAATAGCAAATGAAGCAACTGACAAATAATTAATCTCAAAATATATACAAGCAACTCTGGCAGCTCAATTCCAGAAAAATAAACGACCCAATCAAAAAATGGGCCAAAGAACTAAACAGACATTTCTCCAAAGAAGACAAACAGATGGCTAACAAACACATGAAAAGATGCTCAACATTACTCATTATCATAGAAATGCAAATCAAAATCACAATGAGGTACCATGGCTGCTATCAAAAAGTCTACAAACAATAAATGCTGGAGAGGGTGTGGAGGAAAGGAAACCTTCTTACACTGTTGGTGGGAATGCAAACTAGTACAGCCACTATGGAGAACAGTGTGGAGATTCCTTAAAAAACTGGAAATAGAACTGCCTTATGACCCAGCAATCCCACTGCTGGGCATACACACTGAGGAAACCAGAAGGGAAACAGACACGTGTACCCCAATGTTCATCGCAGCACTGTTTATAATAGCCAGGACATGGAAGCAACCTAGATGCCCATCAGCAGATGAATGGATAAGAAAGCTGTGGTACATATACACAATGGAATACTACTCAGCTATTGAAAAGAATGCATTTGAATCAGTTCTAATGAGGTGGATGAAACTGGAGACTATTATACAGAGTGAAGTAAGCCAGAAAGAAAAACACCAATACAGTATAATAATGCATATATATGGAATTTAGAAAGATAGTAACAATGACCCTATATGTGAGACGGCAAAAGAGACACAGATGTACAGAACAGACTTTTGGACTCTGAGGGAGAAGGTGAGGGTGGATGATTTGAGAGAATAACACTGAAACATGTATATTCTCATATATACAATAGATCGCCAGCCCAGGTTCGATGCATGTGGCAGGGTGCTCAGGGCTGGTGCACTGGGACAACCCTGAGGGATGGGATTGGGGGGTGGGAGGGGGGCTTAAGGATGGGGAACACATGTGCACCCATGGCTGATTCATGTGAATGTGTGGCAAAACCACTACAATATTGTTAAGTAATTAGCCTCCAATTAAAATAAATAAATTAATTTACAAAAAAAGTTTCTGTTAAATTCTTCATTTCAAATGGCTTTACAATGGTTAGTCATAATCACTGTATGAAGAAGAATAAAATTGCTTGCATATGTGAACTTAAAGAAGCCTGAAAGTCAAAAACAGTCTAAATAAATTGCTGGGCAAACATGCCATGAAAAAAATCTAATCCTAGAACAAGAAAAATGTTCTAAGAGTAAAACTGGCAAGTCATTTGAGCACAGTGATAGGATTGTCTGGAAAGAAGAAAGGGCCAGACTTGTCAGAAAACAATCTCACCTTCAACCTGACTACAACAGGATTTGGATTTACTTATTCACTTAAAGTCCTTATCAACAAAACAGACCTACCAGCACTGATCATGGATTTTTTTCTACCAAGAGTGCTGTTAAGGATGAATGGATATGTGTAAGGGGTGGTGTATTAATAGCAAGAGTGTCCCTTTCTGCCCAGTCCTGAATAGGCTTTTACTCAGCTAGACAATTCCTATTTTTTAGCTAATGAGAATAACACAACTTGGCTTGAGACGAAACACAAAACAACGAAGGGTTTAGACACTTGCAGTCCCTGAGGTCTTGTAACAAAGGGCAGGGACTGTATCTCTTGGGTCCTGGCCTCATTCTTACATCAGTGATTATGTTCAACTTCCCCAAATCGCTTCAGCACCCCAGCTTCATTTCTTATTCTCAACTGTTGTGTCATGAGCATCTGCCAAGTTTCTCTTTAATTCCTCTTGGATGAATTTTCAGGCAGTTTCCGAAGTATCTCCCTTTTGTGATAAGGACTCTGCAATGCGTTTCAGGTGAGGTATTTAAAATCCCACTCATAATTGTTTGAAATCTTCCCTCATTCAAGCTGTCAGAGTTTGACAGCACCGGTTCTGTTGTTATGCACTATTAAATGGGAACTGCTCTCCAGCCTAGGGGTACCTCTCTTTTCAGTGGTGGGGAAATGGGTGAAGCTTATTGGGGATCCTTGGGGAGAGCAGCATTGTATTAATGGGAGTTTCAGCAAGAGGAATGAAAATAATAAGTCCCTTTCTGAAAGCTCAAACCTACAAAATTTTTAAGTTTGTTGACATTGCTGCATTTTGATGCTCCCATTTCTATTTCCAAGTTTCAAAATATCTTTAAAGCCTGCAATTTTATAGGTCAGAATATGAGAAAGGCACACAATATGTTGTTTGTGTTTTCAGTTTGGGGTTTTCTTTAAAAGCCGTAGAACAGTAAATGTTTTGAAGATATATTTTCTGCATTTAGGTTGGGGTAAAGAGAGGACAAAAAGATGCAATGGCTTTCCCTCTGATTTCTATTTCCGATAAATACCCTAATGACTTCTGCTGCAAGATTCAGAGGTCATTAGAAAGCAGTATGACTAATCTAGATGGAAACAAATTTCAATCTGGCCAGTAATATATCTTACAGCTCGTAAACACATTGTATCCAATTACCTTGATATGTTTTACATGATAAGAGCAATTACAAAGTATCTGGAAGAATTGATGTGCTGTGGGTAATTATTTTAATTTATTCACACCTAGATACTGAGTTAGGATATGAGGGATACTTCCATCAGCAGTTCTTTCTTCTGGAGATATGCATTCATTTATTTAATAAACACAGCATTAGTGTTTTTCACATATTGTGCTAGAAATAGGCACTATAGAACACACAACAAAGAAGTAAGTATAAACTCTAGTAAAGAGCTTGCACTCTTAGCAGAAGAGATAAGCATAAATAGTGGTAACAGTACAAAATGGAAAAAGTACTCTAGGAGGGGTACAAACTAAACTTTAAGAAAGCTATTTAAAACAAACAGAGCATTTCTAGGTAGAGAAAGCTTCTGAGAAGAGGTTAAATTTGGGCTAGACCTTAACCGAGGACTTGGGTAGAAGTGGGCAAAGAAAGAAGGCTCTTTTGAATGTTAGAAAGCAATCCAGGCTAAGGAATGGTGTCAGCCAAGAAAAGAAGATGAGGAAGTACAGTGCTTATATAGGGAACAACCAGCAAGGCTGTAGTGTGAACCAACAATAGAGAATATAAAGTTGAGTTAATGGAGGGAGAGCTGGGAAGCTGGCAGACAGCCAGGTCATGGGGGAAGCTTGGCAAAGCACAAAGCTAAGGAGTTGGAACTTCATTAATAAGTACTGGGGAGCCACTGAAGGTATTTGAGAATGAAATGATATAAAGATGCTAAAAAATTAATCAGCAGTGTGATTTGCAGTCAGGAAAGGTGAAAGAACTGAGGCAGCAGAATAGCAAAAAACCCAGTTGAGGTAAGAATAATGAAGTGATGAGCTAAAACGGTGGCAACAGGAGTGAACATGTTGGTAGCTGAGCTGAGAGGCAAGGACAAGGAGATGCTGAGATTCTTTCCCACAAAGAATGTATGGAGAAGAAATGAGTGATGCCTGAAGGAGGAGGGGCCAGAGCACAATGGGAACAGACTGGATTTCACAAGTGGGAGTGTTAGCAATCGGCTAAGAATGAGAAATGAGAGCACAGTCAGGGGTTTGACAGAGAAGGAAAAGGGTCTAGAACAACTAATGTGAAGATTAGATTAGACTCTAAGAGATGGATGTGTATACTGTCAGACAAATGAATTTGCCTCACCAAACTGGTAGCATGTGAAGTGGCGCTAAAAACTATAAGGAAAGTAGATAAATAAAACCCTGGTAGATTAGAAATTCCAACAAACATTTTATGGAATAAATATGGACAGTTCCACTTAGAGTGGCAACATGCTGAAAAAATTACTTGTTCTGACTTGTTCATAAGAAAGATGCCACAGGCAAAGGAAATGGCCAGTGGACAGCAGTAACGATACATTTATGAAACAGTCTCTGAAACCAACTGCTCAAAGAAAGATCTGGAAGGGAAATCTCCTCCTCCTCTTCACAGAGTTGACTAGTCTTCCAACTCCACAGGGAAAGGTACATCATTCATGTCCTCCTTGTTCATAGTGAAAAGAGCCGGGACCTTCATTTTTTCACTGAATTTGGTATCTGCGGGTTTCTCCTCAAAAGGCAAACCCACCATATTACAGTCAGATGGAGAGAGAGCTTAGCCTTCCACTGCATACTTTTTGGAAGATGAGAATAAATGTGTTTTCAGGAAGACTTCAAATTTCATCAAGCATAATTATCTTTTTTTAAAAAAAGTATATAATGACTATGTATTTGTTTCCTAAGCATATATACATGGCATATTATATAATAGGTTGCAGTTTACTTCTGTGGAATGCAGATTTTTTAAGCTGCTAATATACAAATAGCTCTCAGCTGCAAAACTCTCTCCTATACTTCTGTATCTTTCCTCTTTCCAGTCCCTACCATTTCCAGCACACATATACTTTTGAATTCAAGTTATAAGTCAACTGACATTGTTAAAAACTAGGAAAGAGAAAGAAAATCTTCACATTTCTCAGTGTTGACTGATAAAATATATAATGAAAATAATTTACACATTTTGAGTCAGGATGCATGGATCAGCCCACACACAGCAAAGAGTATTGTTACCATCAAAAAGCCCACAGAGATCTAGGCATTAATTTAATGGGATGTGCATGAATCCATGCTGCCCTGAAAAGACAGGTGCTGGAATACTGCTTCCTTGTCCTACAATGTCTCACATACACACACACACACACACACACACACACACACACACACACGTGTATGTGTGTGCCCTGACACACACTGGTGGTTATTAGTCTTGAAATAAGAAGCAACGCTGATTAGCACAACAAGAATAGGAAGCCCAAGAACTGTAAATTGAGTTACACTTGAAGAGGAGATTAGGAGGAGAAGCCCCTATTAGAATCCTTGTTCTCACTCTAGAAAGTAAAGGGTTAACTTAGCAGCCCTGGGCTACTCAAACCCTGCACAGTCCCAGCATTTTCAGGACTAGCCCTTGGTCTCCCTCCTGGGAGACATCTGAGCCCTTGAAGTATCCTGCCTAATAAGAGTGTCTTTTGTATAAAAAACCTTCAGGCCATGGAAAATAGTTTGTGCTAACAACATGTTTTATGGTGAATGCCTGTTTTTTGGTGCCTAAGCTTTGGGACACCCTGTGTCAGTTTAACATCTGGGAGGCTGCAGACTGACTAGCTCAGGTCAATCATGCAGAAGCCACATGCTGATCGCTAATAAAAACCATGGACACCAAGACCTGGGTGAGCTTCCCTGTTGGAAACACTTTGCAAGTGTTGTCACACACTGCTGCTGAGAGAATTCAGCACCAGCCCTGTGATCTCCCCGCAACCCCCTGTGGTGGTGGTGGTGGTTTAGTTGCTAAGTCGTGTCCGACTCTTGCGACCCCATGGATTGTAGCCTGCCAGGCTCCTCTGTCCATGGGATTCTCCAGGCAAGAATACTGGAGTGGGCTGCCATTTCCTTCTCCAGGGGATCTTCCCGTCCCAGGGGTTGAACCCAGGTCTCCTGCATTGCAGGCAGATTCTTTATCAACTGAGCTATGAGGGAAGCCCCAAGCCCTCTGGGATAAGGCAAATGAAAGCTTGCTTCTGGTTCCTCTGTTTTCCTCTTGATGCACCTTTTTTTCTCTGATAATTTTAATTTGTGTTCTTTACCTATAATAAACCATAACTGTAAGTGTAACAGTTTTCTGAGCCCTGTGAGTCCTTCTGGTGAATCATAGAACCTGATGCTGGTCTCAGGGTGCTCCAACACACTCTCAACACTTTCTATTGCCTTTCTCCGCTTTATTTTCTCATCATAGCACTTTCAGTTCAGTTCAGTTTGGTTGCTCAGTCGTCTTCAACTCTTTGTGACACCATGGACTGCAGCACGCAAGGCTTCCCTGTCCATCACCAAATCCCAGAGCTTGCTCAAACTCATGTCCATTGAGTCAGTGATGCCATCCAACCATCTCATCCTCTGTCATCCCCTTCTCCTCCTGCCTTCAATCTTTCCCAGCATCAGGGTCTTTTCAAATGAGTCAGTTCTTCACATCAGGTAGCCAAAGTATTGGAGCTTCAGCTTCAGCATCAG
>NW_011494831.1:117315-117661 GCF_000754665.1 Bison bison bison
TCAATCTTTCCCAGCATCAGGGTCTTTTCAAATGAGTCAGTTCTTCACATCAGGTAGCCAAAGTATTGGAGCTTCAGCTTCAGCATCAGTCCTTCCAAGGAACCTTCAGTGTTGATTTCCTTTAGGATTGACTGGTTTGCTCTCCTTGCAGTCCAAGGGACTCTCAAGAGTCTTCTCCAACACCATAGTTCAATACTATCAATTCTTAGGTGCTCAGCTTTCTTTATGGTCCAACTCTCACATCCATACATGACTACTGGAAAAACCATACCTTTGACTGCTGCTGCTAAGTTGCTTCAGTTGTGTCCAACTCTGTGTGACCCCATAGACGGCAGCCTACCAGGCT
>NW_011494831.1:117761-169303 GCF_000754665.1 Bison bison bison
AAAGTGAAAGTGAAGTCGCTCAGTTGTGTCCGACCTTCAGTGACCCCATGGACTGCAGCCTTCCAGGCTCCTCCATCCATGGGATTTTCCAGGCAAGAGTACTGGAATGGGGTGCCATTGCCTTCTCCGCACCTTTGACTAGATGTCGGCAAAGTAATATCTCTGTTTTTTAATATGCTGTCTAGGTTGGTCATAGCTTTCCTTCCAAGGAGTAAGCGCCTTTTAATTTCATGGCTGCAATCACCATCTGCAGTGATTTTGGAGCCCAGAAAAATAAAGTCTGACACTGTTTCCATAGTTTCCCCACCTATTTGCCATGAAGTGATGGGACTGGATGCCATGGTCTTAGTTTTCTGAATGTTGAGTCTTAAGCCAACTTTTCCACTCTCCTCTTTCACTTTCATCAATAGGCTCTTTAGTTTTTCTTTGCTTTCTGCCATAAGGGTGGTGTCATCTGCATATCTGAGGTTATTGACATTTCTCCCAGAAATCCTGATTCCAGATGGTGCTTCATCCTGCCCAGCATTTAGCATAACATACTCTGCATATAAGTTAAACAGGGTGACAGCCTTGACGAACTCCTCCCCTGATTTGGAATGATATAGCACTTTTACTACTAAAATTATTCAATGACATTATGTATCATAATATGCCTTATCATACATTTTTTAATATTATATCAATTACATTCTCTCCTTCTGCCCACCCCTTTGAGGGTAGATACTTTGTCCTTTTCATTGTGAAATATCCAGTACTCAAAATATCATCTGGCATAAAATAGTAGTAAAACTTGTAAAATAAATTAATGAATTAATTAAAAAGAAATATATGATTAGAAATGAAAACAAAGATCATAGTCTACTCTACCTCTGTGTATAAAAGACCTCCATACTAGGAAAAGGTAAATTTCAATCTCTTAATGACTTCTAGCTTGGCTATTGGTAATTTTGACAACTTGTCACTTTATTTCTCTGTCCCAACAAAGAAAAGCCTACTCATAGTAGTTAGGTTAAATAAAATGGGGAGTGAATCTGCATTGTTTTGAATACTGAACAGTGTGAGAAAAGTTACTCTAATAATTATTTTTCTAACTATCATCTCTAGGTCAACTCAGTTAACTGCTCCATATTTACTACAAGTTTTGGATAAAAATTAAGTTGGGTACATAAGTAAAATTAAAGACTAAAGTCCTGTTTTGTGTTAAAAGAATAAACCCAAAGAATCAATCCTATAGTGTTATTATTATTCATCTACTTCACCTTGTAAACCTCCAGTTACTCTTCAAGACCCAAATTGAAGCTCACCCCTGCCCACCTCACTGTGAGGTCTTCTACAGCTAAAATGTAGATGATGCTATCTAATCATTTCATCCTCCACCACCCACTTCTCCTTTTGCCTTCAATCTTTCCCCACAATCATGGTCTTTTCCAATGAGTTAGCTCTTCACATCATATGGTCAAAATACTGGAGCTTCAGCTTTAGCACCAGTCCTTCCAATGAATATTCAGGATTTATTTCCTTTCAGATTGACTAGTTTGATCTCCTTACAGTCCACAGGACTCTCAAGAGTCTTATCCAGCACCACAGTTCAAAAGCATCAATTCTTTGGCATTCAACTTTCTTTATGAAACAACTCTCAAATCTGTACATGACTACTAGAAAATTAAACCATAGCTTTGACTATACGGACCTTTGATGACAATGTGATGTCTCTGCTTTTTGATATGTTGTCCAAGTTTGTTATAGCTTTTCTTCCAAGGAGCAGCATCTTTTAATGTCGTGGCTGTGATTTTGGAAATCACTGTCGGCAGTGATTTTGGAGCCCAAGAAAATAAAATCTGTCACTATTAAACATCTTTAAAAATGGGATTCTCATATGAAATGGTTTAGGAAAACATACACAGGAAAAGAAAACAGACAGGGGAGCCAATTAAGTAGGAAGTCCTAGAGAATAGTAATATTATCAACTTGAGAAGCAAAAGGAGAGATTGAAAACAGAGGGAAATTATCTTTCATTGAATATAAGGTGTTACTGTAAGCCCTCATAAAGAAACTGAATTAATGAACTGATTTTGGTTATTATCATCTTCCTATAAACCTTTTCTTGGAGAAAAAATAAAGATGTGCAGAAAACAGGTAAAAGTAACACAAAAGTAGAGCATTAGTTTTAGTCCAACTTAGGCAACCCCTAATCTTCACAAAATGGCTTCTCTTCCCAGCATATTCTCCGTCCATTATCCTACTTAAATCTAATGAGAAAAAGCTATCATTCTGCCACTAGATGGTACTACCATGAATTGGAATGGACAGTACTCTGTGGACTCTAAACTTATAAATATAACAATTTGGAGAAAAAGCAATAAAGATTAAATATACACCAAAATGCAATAAATGTTAGAGTGATGCAGAGAACAGAGCAACAAACAAACAAAATATACTGAAGTAGTATCATCCTACTGGGACATCCATCACTAAAGATTCTTCTTTATGACTAGATACGCTAAGATATAATGTTATTTGTCCAACATATTTTGGTTCCCAATATTTTTCCTTTCAAGCTTTTGAAGTTAATATTTAACAAACACATTTTCTGCCAAGTTTTAATGTGATATCATCCTCTGAAGAAACAAAATCCAGAAATAATTTGTCTTTTTGGCAATATTTATTAGTATTTTGCCACAAAACCTGAATTATTATTGAAAGTAAATAGGAAATCAAGGGCTCACATATTTTGAATTTTTTTTTTCAGGTGCTCTCAAGGTTAACATGTACTCTGTGGCAATGAAAAGGCAGATAAATAAAGGCTATCTGGTGTCACATAATCTGTAATATTTCCTGTAACTGTGACTATTTTTTAAATAAAATTTTCTAGCCAACAAATTTAATTTCCCCTTTTAGTTTTGTTTATACACTGGAGTCCCTGATGTCATGGGACTGACTGTGCGTAAACTTAGGTGTGGTCAGTCTTTCCTTTCCCTTTTGATTTTTTATCTGTCATTTACAACTGTGAACTTCCCATAAGATCTTTTTATCATAAAAAATTATATACATATATATATACATATGTGTGTGTGTGTGTGTATATATATATTCTCCCCACTTTTTAAAAACTCTCAACTTGGTAAGAAAAAAAAAAACTCCCTTCAGGAAGTTTCTGAAACATCTACTGGAACAGCATGGGAGACAGCAAGTTCTGTCCCCACACAGCTGGCTGTGTTTAAAAGAACCACAGGAAATGAACCAGCTTCCAACCTGTCAGGCACTTCCAAAGGGCAAATGGCTGCAAGCCCTTGGGGACTGAGGGATCTCATTTGAGATGGCAGGCACATGGGTTTCAGCCTTGAATGAATATGTCTGTGAATGTATCTGTGTGTATTTAAAAAAAAAAAAATACACAGAGAGAGCCAATACATGTGATAGGAACTCCCCAGATATTCTGGTTTAAATTTAAACAGGAAATAAAGTTAGGTCATTGTTATCTTTTTGTCAGGGCAAAGGTGACAGTCACAATAATTTTGCCAAACAGTCAAATGAGGAAACAGAAGGGTGTGAGGGGTTGATAGTCTACTAATACAGTTAAAAAAGTTGTTTCTAATAAACATCCCAGGCCCACAGAAAGTCTGTGAAACCTAGAGTGAATTTTTCTGTCCTCTAGCCGTGCCTTCATTGTGCAGGTCTGGACTTCAATTAGGACTCTTCTGAATGGGCAGTGGAGAGACCGTGAGCAGGGCTATTTGTGAGCATTTGCTGCTGTTCCAAAGGAAAAACAGTCCAGTCAGTCACTGAGAGTCTGACTCCTTCCAGAGCTTTACCATTTCTCCACAGTTGTTTGTTCTGAGAATACAGAGAGACCAAGGAAAATCTGAAACCCCACAGAAGCATTCCTTTCACAATGAGCCTCTACAGTGAAGGATATAGTATTTGACAGCCTTTTGTGAGTAGCAGAGTCCGTGGATTTTTTTCTCCAGCAATGATATCCTTTCACCTCATTATAAAATATAACCTGTCATAGCTAAATTGAGGAGTTTTTTCAACAGGGCTGGAAAACTCATCTTTAATTACTGTATAGGAGAATGCTTCTGAATTATCAACTATGCAGGAAAAGGCTGAAAGGCAATCTGATCACTATAAGAAACAGACGCTCCTTGATAAAGAAGCCATGTTGTTGGGTTTTAGTTTCTCAGGTGATGGTGCTTTGATATGGATGGCTTTGAAATCCATATATGATTTTTAAAAAAAGGAGCACTTTCATTAGTCTAACAGTATTGTGTGTACAACTAACTCTTTGTGCACAGATTGGTTTTAAGGATTTTATTGGGTCACCCATCTTAGATTATAAATATCTAGATGTGCTGTGTGCTGCTCTGTGCTTAGTCACTCAGTCATGTCCAACTCTTTGTAACCCATAGATTGTAGCCCGCCAGGCTCCCCGTCCATGGGGATTCTCCAGGAAAGAATACTGGACTGGGTTGCCATGCCCTCCTCCAGGAAATCTTCCCAACTCAGGGATCGAACCCAGGTCTCCCACATTGCAGGCAGATTCTTTACCATCTGAGACACCAGGGAAGCCCATCTAGATGTGCATTTAAGACAATTTCTAAAGGAAATTTTCTTTATACCAGCGTAATGTGTTGGTTACTGTCTTAAGTTGTGATAGACCCAGTTCCAAATTCAAGTTCTGCCCCCAACCAGTTGATGACCATAGCAATTACTAACCCTTTCTAAGCTTCAGTTATCATATCTGCAAAAGGGATAGAATCATCATACCTACATCGAATGACTATTGAAAAGATGATTGAGACAATGAATGTGAAGAGTTTAGCAAAGTACTTAGCCCACTATAAATGATGAAAGTGAAAGTGAAAGTGAAGTCATGTCCAACTCTTTGTGACCCCATGGACCATAGCCTACCAGGCTCCTCAGTCCATGGGATTTTCCAGGCAAGAATACTGGAGTGGGTTGCCATTTCCTTCTCCAGGGGATCTTCCCAACCCAGGGATCGAACCCAGGTCTCCCGCATTGTAGGCAGACACTTTACCGTCTGAGCTACCAGGGAAGCCCCTATTATAAACGACAGCTATTATTATTATAAGCATGTGCACTGAATTTCTCATCATTTTGGCTGCGAGTGAAAACTATGTTTTCAAAACCAGACTGAGCACTAGATATAAGTGTCCCTTTTTTGCAGGGGTGTGTGCTTAGTCACTGTAGTGTCTGACTCTTGCAACCCCATTGATTATAACCAGGCTTCTCTGCCTATGGGATTTCCCAGGCAAGAATACTGGAGTGGGGTCATAAGACAAAAATATGTCAGCGTACATCTAGCAGGTGCAAAATTAGACAGAGGTTATAAAGGAGCTGAACCAACAGACTCTTGGGCATCTGGCACCCTGAGTCCTATTTTAAGTAACATTCCTTCAAAGTCAACATTTCTAGAAGAAGATTCTACAGAAGTCACTAAAAGTGAACATGAAAGTCGCTCAGTCGTATCCAACTCTTTGTGACCCTATGGACTATACAGTTCATAGAATTCTCTAGGCCAAAATTTTCTGGAGTGGGTGGCCTTTCCCTTCTCCAGGGGATCTTCCCAACCCAGGGATCGAACCAGGTCTGCCACATTGCAGGTGGAGTCTTTACCAGCTGAGCCACAAGGGAAGCCCAAGCATACTGGAGTGGGTAGCCTATCCCTTCTCCAGCAGATCTTCCTGACACAGGAATCCAACCAGGATCTCCTGCATTGCAGGCAGATTCTTTACCCACTGAGATATCAGGAAAGCCCCGCTACAGAAGTTACTAAAGCTATGGCGGATGCATGTTGATGTATGGCAAAACCAATACAATATTGTAAAGTAAAAAAAAAATAATAACAATAAAATTTTAAAAAAAAAATTTTTTAAGCTATTTTCCAAAAAAAAGTTTCCTATGGAAAAATGACTCTGAACAATACTCCATATAACATTTCAGTCTTGGAAATTTACAGTGCATGTTTGCATATTATAAGCTTTAAGAAGTCCCACAGTAGAGAAACCATCTTTACTTTGATTGACAGTTTCCCCAAACCTATCTTATAATGCAATTCTTTGTTTTAATTCAATAACTATTATTGTAGTAATAATTCATTGAGTACTATTACATGCCAGCAACAGTGTCATGCATTTTATATGTGTTAACTCTTTAAATCACAATAACAATTCTATGAGAGATGTACCCCTAATAATCCTATTGTATTTGCCCAGGATTACTGAGCCAGTGAGTGATACCAGGATTCAAACCCCAACACTCTGACAGCAGGGTCACACTCCAAACCAGCACTTCCTACCTCTTCTTACAGAATGACTTGTCCTATGTCCATAGTTAGGATGCTTTCACTTAACAAACAACAGAAACCCAAATCAAAACTAATTTAACAAATAAAGGAACTTTATAGGTGCACTTAACTAAAAACTGAAGTGTGAGCTTACGGCACCAGGGCTATAGTTCCAGGCTCTCATCTTTGCCCTCCTCATTGTGTCAGCTTCAAGCGAGCTACCCTTACAGTAGTCTCTCCCAGATAGTCTTCATTACAGCCAAAGTGAAAAGGAAGCTTCTTCTGATTGCCCACTTGGGGCTATTTGCTATCCATGGAAACGTGATGTGCTGATTGGTTTAGGTTTCATTATTCCTTGGCTGATCAGGGTGGGTGGATTGCCTTACAGGACCACTGTGGGAGCTGGAAGTAAGGCTAATTCCAGGCAAACCATGTGACAGAGAAATAGACTCTTTCTAGGAAAAGGAAAGAGTAAGTGGAGTCCTATAGCTCATGCTTTGAATAACAAGTATACGGGTGCTCAGTTGTGTCTGACTCTTTTGCAATCTCATTAGCTGTAGCCCACCAGGCTCCTCTCTCCATGGAATTTTCCAGGTAAGAATACTAGGTTGCCATTTCCTTCTCCAGGGGATCTTCGTGACGCAGGGACTGAATCCATATCTTTTGTGTCTCCTGCATTGGCAGGTGAATTCTTTACCACTGAGCCACCTGGGATTCCCACTCAAATCTAAGTGTTCTGTGGAATGTACCTTCAAAAATATCACCTTAAGCTTTTCTTATTCCTACACCTTCTTATGTCTCATGACCAAGTAGATAAAAGGATAATCAAGAAAACTGAAATCACTGAAGAAAGACAGCAGATCCAAGTTTTGACTTTGCCATGAATCTGGATCTTCTATCCATCAATTTTGATCATACTTAGAACCAAAACAGACTGTAGAACTATTTTGACAATTTTTAGATGAAAAAGGAAGCAAAGAAAGCTTATTAGATATTTTCCAAACAAAAATGGCTCTGAAATATATTTGTTATCTTTATATAAAAATATCTAAGTATGTTCTCTATAGCTTATAAAAACCCAGAAGATATAGAAATATGGAGAGTAGAAGTCACCTGCTTCCTAGCCTGTTCTTTCTATAATCCTTGTCAGAGGTCTTCAACTTGATATATACACTCCCAAGCTTTGCCCTACTGTTATATATACACATGTATAAAAATATGTCTTTTGTGACACAAGTAGAAATATTTCATTCTTTTTTTCCATTCAAATATACACTGAAGAGTTCTTCAGCAGTGTGAAGAGATCTTCATTCGTTTTAACAGCCATACAGTATGCTGAAGTATGGGTGAACCATCATTTAAGTTTTTCCATTTGTTAACCTACAGACACTTAAGGGTTTCTAATGTTTCACCAAGTTCAAGTGATCATCTTCGCATGTGCTACTTTGTGCACATGAGAAATTTTTTTCTCCATGATAGAAACCCACCAGTGAAACTACTTGGTTAAAGGGGTTTGAGCACTTTAAATTTTGCTAGAAGTTGCCAAATTGCCCTCCAAAAAGGCTGTTCCAATTTACACTCCCACCAACAGTGTCTGAGAGTACCTGTTTCCCCACTGGATATTAGCAATCTTTTTGCATTCAATTTCAAAGAGTAATCAACAGGGCTCCAGTCAGCTCTGTGATAAAAGTGGCTCCTAAGAGCTTTAAGAATGTTTCAGTAGACACGAAAGAAAACAATTATTTGATGTGAGCCCACTCTGTGATTGGTATTATAATAATAATAAAGAACACCCTCTTGATTCAACAGCTCCTTACCTTAGACCTTAAAGATATATCTGCCTTACAGGGTTTTTAAGAGGTCAATAAAGGTCACTTATCCCCATTCTGCAGATGCAAATTTTAAAGTATAAAAAGTAAGCAAAATTTTTTATCAGGCTGTGTACAAGAATAGAAAATAAGAATTCATTTCTTTTGAGTCCTTACTTTATATTCTGGTGATGAGGCAGCCTCGCAAATTCAGAAACAAAACTCTGGTCTGCATCCCTTTGAAGCCATCCAAAGTCCAGCTCCTTCCTTTAGAAATATATTTCAGCTTTAACTTCCACTTCAAGCTGGATGATGACTTAGAAATACAGTGGATTCCAAGTCAATGAAACTTCAAATTCAGTTCTCAGACACATGGTGGCCTTTGCTCTCTCCAGGAAAGACTACTAGTGTACTTTTATTGACTGACCTTGGTGGTCTGAAGGGAAATGAGCAGAAAATAAGACACCATATGCAGAATTCAATATTTACTTCTCTCTATACTCCTGGATGATTGCGAAAGAATTTATGGGCTTGCAAACTCGAAATGTCTGTACCATAGGTGGCAGAAACATTGGCAACTTACTCAGGGCTCTTTTGCGATCATCGCTTAGAGCTCAGCCCCAGTTACATGTCCCAGAGGGAAGCCATATGGGCTTTAATGCATGACTAGTTCCCTTGCAGAGAAGTCACAACTTACCCAAACACACTTGTTCACAGACAATGTAAGTGAAATCTCCAGATTGATGACAGCTGGCCCAGGAAACGCACAATACCCTGGAAGCTAGCTACTTGCACACTTTGAGATGAATACGTTTTTCTGACTACTCTTCTTTTTTTATTTCAATCTCAGGTCAACGAATTGTAATGGCATCAATACGAATATAAAGCAGTTGGAACGCTTGTGATAAAGTAGCTTTCCAGACCAGAAACAAAATTTTTCTTAAAGTAGTAGTGCTCAGCTTGTTTAACAGTAAATGTCAGCAACCTTATCTTTCTGCAAAGACTCCTTTTTCTCTCCTTCCAGCTTCTGTACCTTGACTTGGAGGCACAATTCTGCTATGCATCTACCCAGGGTCCATCAGTATCCAGTATTCCCTGTCTAAAGCTTTGACACATTTGTCACAACAGCTAAGGTTGAGGCAAGGAGTTGAAACAATTTCATAAGGCTTGTTATGACTCACATGGCCCCTGTGTAGTCCTCTTAAGATCCTTTGTTCCCATCCTTCCAATAAAACATGAGCACCAGCTGCTTCACTTGCACAGTATGAGCCAGAAAGGCTGGAGCCTTTGAGCTCCGGCTCCAGTCTACAGATCATTAGAGCAGATGATATTGTTCTGTACATCAAACCTTTCATGCCAACTTCTAAATGAGGGTGAAAGACTGCAGTGATGACAATGATCTATCACTGTGTTCCTTCAAATAAAGATATTCCTTTTAATAAATATACTTCTTTTAGTAAATTTAAAGAGAATTTTGAGGTCTTAGGACCATGTAGAGAGGGATTTGGAGGTATAGCTGAGAAGGGAGAGGATGGCCAGAGAAAACAAGATGGGACAGGGAATAAGACTAATAAATATATATTTGGTTTCCTGGGTATAGTCTCCTGCTGCTCTGTCTCCCACTAAGATCTACAGATCTGCAGTTCTTTAGAAGTTGTCAGATAGCTCCAACTGTTTCCTGAAGTTTAAATATCACGAACTGATGGGTTCTGAGTTAAGATGGAAACATCTGTGGTTGAATGCGTCTATAAGGAACAAGCATAACAACAGGTTGCATTTTCAGAGGGCTTTCTCTTACAATTCAAGACATTTGATAGATTTGATCTAATTATTCCTCTACAACATCTATGACATCTGGGAAGAAAGGAAGGAATGGGACAGTGAGTACTGTGGGAGTAAAGGTGTAAATACTATAGTTATTTTTTGCCTAAGGGAAATAAAACACAAAATGTTTACTAAAATGCCCTAAGTCAAGACTTAAAATATATATATATATATATATTTTTTTTTAGCTGTTCTACCCTTTTATTCAAACAAAAAGTGATGTTGAACACCAATATAAAACACAAAAACAAGCCCCTCCCCTAAAACAATCACTGCTGAACTGCCCTTGCCAAAACTGTCTCAAGACCTGCCTGCCTAAACTTGTTCTCTAATGCACCCTATCCTGCAAACTTCCATAGAGTTCACAATTAAAAACAAAAGCACAGCTTTCCAAGGTGAGGCAAAAAAAGAAACTTTCAATGTAGAATATGAACCACTCTCCCAAATTCCACTCCAAACAGGAAATAAAACTTCCCAAGAATGACAGAAAGCCAGCTTCTGTTTCTATATGTGGTTTAGTCGCTAAGTCATGTCCCGTGTCCGACTCTTGTGATCCCATGGACTGTAGCTTTCCAGGCTCCTCTGTCAGTGAGATTTCCCAGGCAAGAACACTGGAATGGGTTGCCATTTCCTTCTCCAGGGGGATCTTCCTGTCCCAGGGATCGAACCCAGGTCTCCTGCATTAACCAGCAGATTCTTTACCACTGAGCCACCAAGGAAGCCCATGTTTCTACATGGGGGAGGGGTGTCAAGTGGCTCTCCCAGGGACCATCATAACGTGGAGCCCTGCAGATCATCTTCTTAACACATTCCTGTTTGGGGAAAAATTTTATTGAAAAGCCTTTTAATGACTGCCAAATAGTAGTTCTAAGTTGCCAACCATGAAATTGTGACTCTGGTTATCCAGGGCTTTAAATAAATAAAACTGACCTTATTGACATGACTTATTATTACCGTCTCTCACACAATCACCACAGACTCCAAAGACACCCATTTTTCTAAAGAGTATCTGCAAATATCATTTTTGGAATTTCAGATTTGATAAAGGGGAGCCCTATCCTTACTCCCACCCTGACTGAAATATTTGTCTCTTCTCCAGATGCTAAAGCAGCATTGGTAGTAGAAGCAAATACATGTGTGTATTTAAGGAGATATGAACTATAAATATGGTCTTGCCGGTCTGTTATGACCGAGCAGAACATGTCTTTCCAGGACAGCTAAGTGACATGACAGGCTGGAACGGAGCCCATGACCTTTCTTGGTGCCAGGGGAAGATTCATGCCCTAGAATGAAGTGATATGATAAAAATGTGCGAAATTCTGTGGGAAAATAATCCAAGTGTCCTCACGTATATTTTTCTGTCCTTTGTAATAGGATATTTAACCCTATCTGACATGTCTTCTGTATCCAGAGTACCTTCTAAATATGCATTTTAAGAAAAATACAGTAAGTCCCCTACATACAAATGAGTTCCATTCCAAGAGCATGTGTGTAAGTCCAATTTGTTCATAAATCTAACAAAGTTAGCCTAAGTACCCAACTAATAAAATGGCCTATATAGTACTGAACTGTAGTAGGTTTATAATGCTTTTCACACAAATAATCTGTAACAAACAAACACAAAAAAACGAACAGGCAAGACAAGTTACTGACTAGAAGAGGGAGAGGAGGTGGGAGATGGTAGAACTGAAGGATAGTCAGCAATAGGAGATGGAGGGTAAGCTGCAATCTTATCCACACCTGACACTGATGGCACTGGTCCTTGCTGGAACCAGATGCATGCTCACATCTTTGAAAGTACTCAAGTTGTATGTTCATAGGTATGTAGGGAACTCACTGTACACCAACGCATAGGGGTTACATTAGCTTATGTTCTTGTCTTTTGCTATTCCTATCCGTACAAAATAATAAAAAATAAAATAAAAATTCTTTGTTGACAATAATGCCTTGCTTTTCTATGATTTTTGGTAAGAAGCTCAAAATGTCTTGCAGTCTAAAGTCATGCTCAAACTTAGACTGGAGTGTCACCACATTGACATTACAAAGGGAAGTTAGTGTGGAGAAAAGAATGAAAAGGATGAAGAGGAAGTGAATTTGAGAGAATCAGGTGCTCAGTAATGTGTCACAGTGGCCTACTAATCAGTGGTTATAGATCAGCAACCAAATGTTAGAAAAGGAGACCATTATTCTCTATCTACTCATCTATATGAAGAGAATTGGTGAGGTTATACTTTCACAAATCACAGTCATTATGAAACAACACCTTTTTATTACAAATTAAAAAAAAACAAAACATGAGACCAGTAACTTTGCAGGTTATAGCTAACATTTGTCCTATTGTTACTGACCTACTAATTTTTTTTCATACCATTTCTGGTCCTCAAACCCATAACAAGTACATAATACAATTGGCAGCAGGTACACTAAAAGATGCTTAACATCACTAATAGAAAAATGCAAATCAAACTACAGTAAAGTACCACCTCTATAAGTAGGATAGGCAACCCTGACACAATGAAGATACTACTTGACAATTATCAGCTCCGGTGGCCCTAATGCTCTTATATATCTGACTTCCATTCTGCCCAAGACAGAAGATCTAATCAGGTCAGTGTATTAGAGTTCCTCAGAGACATAGAACCAATAGCACATGCTATAATAATATAAAAATCTATTTATATCTGCATCTATATGTGTATACATAATCTATAGATGCAGACATAAAGAGATTTATTAAAAGGAATTTGTTAATGTGATTATAGAAGCTGAGCAGTTCCAGATCTGAAACCTAGAGAATCAGGAGAACCAGTGGTGTAATTTTGATGATGAGAGGGCCAATGGTGTAAGTCCTAATCTGAGGACAGAAGACAGAAGTTCCAGCTCAAACAATCAGGCAGAGAGACAGCAAGTTCTCCCTTCCTGTGCCTTTTTGTTCTATTCAAACCCTCAAAAAGGATGGCTTTGGAAGATGCTGGATCTGCTAGATCATCGAAAAAGCAAGAGAGTTCCAGAAAAACATCTACTTCTGCTTTATTGACTATGCCAAAGCCTTTGTGTGGATCACAATAAACTGTGGAAAATTCTGAAAGAGATGGGAATACTAGACCACCTGGCCTGCCTCTTGAGAAACCTGTATGCAGGTCAGGAAGAAACAGTTATAACTGGACATGGAACAACAGACTGGTTCCAAATAGGAAAAGGAGTAAGTCAAGGCTATGTACTGTCACCCTGCTTATTTCACTTATATGCAGAGTACATCATGAGAAGCGCTGGGCTGGAGGAAGCACAAGCTGGAATCAAGATTGCTGGGAGAAATATCAATAACCTCAGATATGCAGATGACACCACCCTAATGGCAGAAAGTGAAGAGGAACTAAAAGGCCTCTTGATGAAAGTAAAAATGGAGAGTGAAAAAGTTGGCTTAAAGCTCAACATTCAGAAAACAAAGATTATGGCATCTGGTCCCATCACTTCATGGGAAATAGATGGGGAAACAGTGGCAAACTTTATTTTAGGGGCTGCAAAATCACTGCAGATGGTGACTGCAGCCATGAAATTAAAAGAGACTTACTCCTTGGAAGAAAAGTTATGACCAACCTAGATAGCATATTGAAAAGCAGAGACATTACTTTGCCAACAAAGGTCCATCTAGTCAAGGCTATGGTTTTTCCTGTGGTCATGTATGGATGTGAGAGTTGGACTGTGAAGAAGGCTGAGCGCCGAAGAATTGATGCTTTTGAACTGTGGTGTTGGAGAAGACTCTTGAGAGTCCCTTGGACTGCAAGGAGATCCAACCAATCCATTCTGAAGGAGATCAGCCCTGGGATTTCTTTGGAAGGAATGATGCTAAAGCTGAAACTCCAGTACTTTGGCCACCTCATGCAAAGAGTTGACTCATTGGAAAACACTCTGATGCCGGGAGGGATTGGGGGCAGGAGGAGAAGGGGATGACAGAGGATGAGATGGCTGGATGGCATCACTGACTCGATGGACGTGAGTCTGAGTGAACTCCGGGAGTTGGTGATGGACAGGGAGGCCTGGCGTGCTGCGATTCATGGGGTTGCAAAGAGTCAGACACAACTGAGCAACTGAACTGAACTGAACTTGGAGGATGCACACCACAGTGCAAAAAGCAATCCACTTTACTTAGTCTACCGATGCAAATGCTAATCTCAACTAGAAACCCTCACAAGCACACCCCAAAATAATGTTTAGCTAAATATCTGGGCATCCCATGATTCAGTCAAGTTGACAAATAAAATTAACCATCACAGTCGGTGTTTCATCATACGCAATGGCAGGCAAGTTATTGCCTTGCTTACATCCAGTCTATAAATATTTGCATTGAGCACTACACTCTGGTCAAAGATGTGACCAAGCTAGCTGAGATGATCTGACTTGATGCACATAGCAGTGATAGATTGAAGGCCACTTTCTTCAAAAGTCCTGACAGTTATTTTGAATTTCAATAGCTACTTTAAAATAATATCACTGACCTACTCAAAGAACTGGAAGGACATCTGCACCACAGATCTTGTGTAGCTCACATGACAGTGCATTTGAAATGGAAATATAAAACTTTGTGTGTCTGTGACCACAAAAGACATTTAATAGTGTTAAACGAAAAGTATCAGGGTGTCTGTATCTTTAGTCAGGGAAATTCCTTTTCAACACAGATTATTCAACAGGTTGGTTTTCCAATGAAAAGTCAGAACTGAGTGCTACAGGTGAACAGAGATAAACAGCAGATACAGAGCACTGAGCATTAGATCAAAAACACAAAACAGACTTCAAGAAACTCACAAACACAGAGAAGCCATTCCCAGGACAATAATGAGTTGGTGGTAGACATTTTACAAAATGCATTAGAAGGAACCAAAACTTTGGAAATACAGTTAATTCATATTTCATATTAAATAAGGTCTGACTTTGAGAAACTTCCAACTATAAAGAAATTTCTTAATTAGAATTTAAAGTCATGATCCAAGGAAATTATTATTTTATAGGACAGTATAGGAAAAAAATGGAATCCTATGCAGAAAAAGAATTTAGGACAACACAAACAAAAGTGAATACCAGAATGGAGACATTTTCTTTATGTCCACAGAGTTAAGCATTCCATCAACTTTTAAAGAAGTAAAAACAATAGATGATAAAGAGCAGTGAGTACTTATGATTTGCATGTCTGTATTCATGATTAATTAAATCCTGTGCTAAATAGTGGGCTTCCCGGGTGGCTCAGATGGTAAAGAATCCACCTGCAATGCAGGAGACCTGGGTTTGATCCCTGGGTTGGGAAGATCCCCTGGAGAAGGAAATGGCAACCCACTCCAGTACTCTTGCCTGGAGAATCCCCATGGACAGAGGAGTCTGGTGGGCTACAGTCCATGGGGTCACAAAGAATCAGACACAACTAAGTGACTGAGCATATACACACATCCATTAAACCTTCTACTCAAATATAGCATAGTGATTTCCAGAAAATGCTGCCTCCCAAGGCTCTCTGTAAGCCCTAGCCAGTTGGCTCTGCTGGCACTCTCTTAGAGGTTGCTGTGCTCCCACTGTCTATGTGTGCTGCTTTCAAAGACTTTCAGAGAAGCTTTCCCATTGCTGCCACTCAATGTAAGCAAGCCAATGGCCATGGCTAGTGGATTGTTCGGAGAAGGCAATGGCAACCCACTCCAGTACTCTTGCCTGGAAAATCCCATGGACGGAGGAGCCTGGTGGGCTGCAGTCCATGGTGTCGCTAAGAGTCAGACACGACTGAGCGACTTCCCTTTCACTTTTCACTTTCATGCATTGGAGAAGGAAATGGCAACCCACTCCAGTACTCTTGCCTGGAAAATCCCATGGACGGAGGAGCCTGGTGGGCTGCAGTCCATGGTGTCGCTAAGAGTCAGACACGACTGAGCGACTTCCCTTTCACTTTTCACTTTCATGCATTGGAGAAGGAAATGGCAACCCACTCCAGTGTTCTTGCCTGGAGAATCCCAGGGACGGGGGAGCCTGGTGGGCTGCCGTCTATGGGGTCGCACAGAGTCGGACACAACTGAAGCGACTTAGCAGCAGCAGCAGCAGCAGTGGATTGTTTCTGGTTTCACCCAGAACCATATCATTCTCCAGGAGATGATGGGTATGGTACACAAGCAGTGGAAAGGGTCTTCTTCACAACTGCATTCCAAACTTAGCTGCTTGGCCTAAAGCTGTCCCAGAAACCGTAGTCTTAGAAAATCTCTACTAAATAAGCACTTCAGCTACTGCCTCTAACACTCTCTATTATAATCAACCCAAAGAATTCGGTGTGGTGTTGACTTCCTCTTTCCCATCTCCAGATGTCCACCCCTACCAAATTCATCTCTCCTTCTCATTTATAGTACATGGAAAAAGAGATGACAAAAGAAGATACAGGCAGAAAGAAACTTATTATCTACACCTGCCAGCTGACAACCTTGCTAGCATTCACTAGAGGAATCAACTTTATTACCTACTGAAAAATTTTGTAGGTAGGGTTTCTTGAAAATCCCCAATTAAAAACCTTCTTTTGCTCATAATTTGGAAATAAATTGGAAATAAATTGGTCATATGTTTCCCATTTTCTTTTCCCACAGCTGAGTGAACACAAAAGTTCTTTAACTCAAAATGTGGAAAGATAAAACACATTTTTCTTAAAAGATAGAAAACCCTGATGATTGCCTGATGAACGGATCTCATCAGAGATTTTTCACTATATAAGCTGAAATTAGAATATATATTTGAACATCAACCTTAACTCTCAACAAAGAAACAAGTTTAGTGCTACTTCCAAGAGATCAAGGGTTCTTAACACACTAGATATTTACCTGAAATTTAATTGGAGGTTTTCACAAGAGTATCACTTAGTTTTTGTGCCTCCTTTCAATTCTGAACTGCATAAACTGAATAAATGTGGTTGATCATCTCTTCTGAAAGCAGCAATCATACCCCCATGATATATGTAGCTTTCTTCTACTTGAGAGTCAATCACATTAATAATATTTTAATAAGGGTATATGCAAATAAGATAATCACTGATCAGGATAAATTTTAACTACTCTTGAACTTACTGCAACTTAGATAAGTGTGTAGAATGTGATTAAAAATTATACCTAGAATTTAAATATTTTACATTTTTCCTAAGCTTCATACATTAAGTTCAGATGCTCAATCTTCTCCAAGTGAATAAAGTACAATTATTTAGATTTGATGGTAGGAGAAATTCTACCATTTGGAGTTGTCATTATACCAAAAATTTTTAGTATAAAATATAATAATCTCTGTGTTTTATAATAATCTGTTGGTTTTCATTCTTAGATGTCCCTTCAAATTCCACACAGTTTCCTTTCTTTCAGCTTCTCTGAACTTTTCAGAGTTTAAGGTCCTAAATGTCTTACAAATACAACAATGAAATAGCATGGATAACTAGCTAAAATTGTGTTCCAAGGAAAAGAAAATCAAACTTTTATTGTTTCTCCCCTGGCCAAGAAAAATTTATTTCCTTGAATGAATGTATGTCTAGTTTGTCTTTCATGCCATATTTGATGGCAAGCTTCCAGAATATGTTTTAAAAATTTAAGCTAAAGTTTCCTGAGAACCCCAAGAGCTATAGTTTAATATTCAACGATAATACATGTATAGTCTCAGGCCTTTGGCAATAACAATGAGATACCATTATTCTACAATGTATTAATTCTGAAATTTAGATAAATTTTGTATTATAAATATAACTACAAGTATAATATTTAATTTATACTTATTAACTTGAGTATAATTTAGTAAAATTATTTAATAAAATTATACTTAATTTCACTGATTGATATTTCCTTTCAAAATATTCTAATTTCTATGTCCAGCGGATTTTTTAAACCCACAATCCTTTAGTAAGTCCCAGATTACTCTTTGAAGTATTTCAAGTCTACTTTTTGCTTTTCCTAACAGTGTAACTAAGGGTACAGTTGATTGTGGCTAAAACAATGGACTCAGAGCTCTAAACATGATTTTACAATTCATCTTTTCATTCATCAATTTTATCCTAATGTCAACCATTGTTTATTTACTATTCTGTTAGAATGAATATACATAATTTTTTCATTAACTTAAATCCTTTTTAGAATAAGACAAAAGAAAAAGACAAACACACACACACAAAATACAGTTTTATGACTCTGATAACTAGGTCTAATTTCCCTTTGGTTGCAATGGATATATTAATATTTATTCATTAATTATTTGGCCAATTAGGCATTGCCTACTATAGATTAGACTTGGCAATATAAAAATGTAGAAATTTAGTTCTGTCAGTGAAGCACTTTCAGTCCAGAAATATAAAATAGGCATCTAAACTAATATAGTTAATGAGCTATTTTTACAGTACTCACAGATACAATTCGGCACAAAAGACTGACCGACCAGCTTCCCAGGGCTGGGTGTTAGGGTGGAGAAAGTATTCTAGATGAAAGTGTTTAGGAAAGATGTGTGGAAGTTACAGTCCTGGAGAATCCTTACGACTGGAATTTCTTAGGCAAAGGGGTATTTTTGAAAGAAAATGCACGGCAATCTCTTATGACTGAATTTTTTAGGCAAAGGGGTATTTCTGAAAGAAAAGGCTGGGAGAGGACTGAGATCATGGCAGGCATTACCTGCACAACCAGAGTGGGCAAAAGGAAGCCACAGAAAGAAGCAAGGGAGTGATAGAACAAGTTAGTTCTGTACAAAGAGCATTCAGTAACAGTAGGAACTGGATAAAAGGCAGAGAAGTTCAAAAACTATTGCTGCAGTTCTGAGAAAAGATTTGGCTCCTTCCTTTTGGGAGTGTGGTGAGAATAAAGTGGTTACTATTAAGAAAATACCTTACTTAATTCCCCCCTGAAAGTAGAAAGAGGGCAAAATGAAAAATATCATATCAAAAAAAAGAATCACACTGGACCATTTGATGCATTTTCTACATTTGAGCACAGTAATAAAATTACTAAGGGCCTTGATTGCCCCAGTTGAGACCTGATCAGTACTTAATTGGGGGCCAACATATGGAATGGTAAGAGCAAGCACTGGAAACAATTTGCTTATAACTCTCCCCAACAGAAACTCAAAGTCTTAATTGTACATGTGCTGAAAATTAGCTCTTTGAAAAGGTCTAAAATGAACAACTAAAAGATATTAAAAGCCGGTATCTGTTCATCCAAACATTTCTGAGTGTGCCCAGACATCAAGAGTGTCTTTTGCTGGCATCCATGGAAGTTTAGAAAGATATAACATCACCATGATGATGAAATAATTTTACTGAAAGAAGATATAAAGGTCATCAGTACTGGTCATCAGTACTTGTTTTTATATAAGTACTCCAATCTGTTGGCATTTTGTTGTTATTCAGTTGCTAAGTCGTGCCCAACTCTTTGTGACCCCATGTACTGCAGCATGCCAGGCTTCCCTGTCCTTCACCATCTCCTGGAGTTTGCTCAGACTCATGTCCATTGAGTCAGTGATGCCATCCAACCATCTCATCCTCAAGCACTCTCTTCTCATCTTGCCGTCAATCTTACCCAGCACTAAGGTCTTTTCCAATGATTCAGCTCTTCACATCAGGGGGCCAAAGTATTGGAGCTTCGGCTTCAGCAGCAGTCCTTCCAATGGATCAGTCAGTCAGTCAGTTCAGTCGCTCAGTCATGTCTGACTCTGTGACACCATGGACTGCAGCACGCAAGGCCTCCCTGTCCATCACCAACTCCCGGAGCCAACTCAAAATCATGTCCATCGAGTCGGTAATGCCATCCAACCATCTCATCCTCTGTCGTCCCCTTCTCCTCCTGCCTTCAATCTTTCCCAGCATCAGGGTCTTTTCAAATGAGTCAGTTCTTCACATCAGGTAGCCAAAGTATTGGAGTTTCAGCTTCAACATCAGTCCTTTCAGTCAACATTCAGGGTTAATTTTCATTAGGACTGACTGGTTTGATCTCCTTGCTTTATAACTTTCAGAATCCCAGTGGCAAAATCATAGCTACTGTTGGTATTAAATTCTCATGTCCCTAAGCTTTTTCAGTTCTCATTTTATTAAACCGTAGATGAAGTGATAAAATATGTAGTCACTTTATAGATGAATGGATAAATAAGATGTGGTACATATATATTCAATGGAATACTGCTCAGCCATAAAAAATAATGAAATAATGAAATCTGCAGCAACACGGATGCAACTAGAGAATATCACACGAAGTGAAGCAAGTCAGAGAGAGAACAACAAATACCATATAATATCACATACATGGAATCTAAAATACGGCACAAACGAACCTATCTACAAAACAGAAATGGATTCACAGGTATAGAGAACAGACTTGTGGATGTCAAAGGGGAGTGGCATTGCAGGAGGGTTGGTAGATTCAAACTATTACATTTAGGATGGACAAGCAACAAGGTCTGACTGTATAGCATGGGAACTATATTCAATATCCTGGGGTAAACCATATGGAAAATATTTTTTAAAAAAGAAATGAAATGTAGCAGTTAAAAGTACAGTGGGTAAGTATAACTATACCAGATAGAAATTTGTCCAAGTGGTATTGAAGATAAAAAATAAAAGAGGCTCCATAACTGTATTTATAGTCTAATTGCTTCTAAAACAAAACAAAACCAAAACATAATATTTATATATATAGGTATGGTTATGATGGCTATGTCTTGGAACTATAAATAAAAGTGAGATGAGAAAAAAAAAGAATATGTAGTCATTTTGGCCTTAAGCATAGGAAGGAAAGTCAAAAAGTAATTTTTCTATTCCTAGATAGATTGGGGGCAACAGAATCAGTCCAGAAAAGCGTGAAAAACAGGACAGATTTTGTTCTCAGTGACACTGTTGCACCCCAAATCTTAACACTAATTTCTCCATGGTTTATTTTCATTCAGTTGCCTTAGGGCAGTGTGTCCACTATCTGTGATAGCATATAGATGTGCCAATGCAAATTTATTAACTCACAAAATAGTCTACAGAGTATAAAAATGCAAAACAGCACAGATATAAATCAGGTATGGCAGCAGGCAATAACATACCCAATCTGTGAGGTGTGTATTATTTTCCTTAAGAGAAAGATTATACTCAAGGAAGATTATTTATAGTTTCCTTTTGAATGATGTTTAAAAATATTCATAAGGCCAAATTAAACTTGCATAAGTGATTCAGTGGTTTTCATTTCCACAGATATGCATTACCTTGGTTCATAAAGCTGGCTGTAGACTGTCAGGCAATTAAACCCAACAAATAAATACATAACCACTTCTTGTGTTGAAGACCAAGCCTAGCTGAGCTCCACTTGGTCTCTAACCCAGGATTATTTTACATGTGAAGATCAAGATCTTATAATGAAAAAGTTTTGTAAAGTCCTTCTATACATCACCTGTAAAGATGTTAAATGAATAAAACAACCTTATTTCTGGCACCAAGCCTTCAGAAATAGCAGCATGAAAGCCTTAAAGTAGGAGAGTTTCTATTATAGCTGGTAATGGTCCAAAATTAGAAATAATCTAAATATCCTTCTATAAAGAAGTGTATAAATATGTATTAGGTATAATCTATATGCATAAGTCTGGAAAGATGTTAGTGACATATTCCAAAGTAAATAAAAGCAAGTTATACAACAGTAAGGGCAGATTAACCTTTTTGTTGTTGTTGTTGTTGTTAAAAAATGAAAAAAAAAAAAGACAATTATTACTGGTTAACTCTAATGGTTGATGTATGGAACTTCCGGTTTTTACTTTATAAACTTTTATATTGTTTGATTTTTAAAACAAGAAAGTACTATTTTCATAATTTAAAAAAGAACTATCAAAGTCTTCTTTCTGCCTCTATGAAATATATCTCCTGAACACAAAATCTCCCTGGTACCTTTCAGCCATTTTGGATGAGTTTAGCTCTGAGAATACCAGCTAATACAAATCAGAATTTCTGATGACACTCAAGGGAAATGACCTCACATGACTAGGACTTCAAAAATAATTTGCATAAGTCTCTGTGGACTAAAAATATTAACTTTCACGCAGCTTTAGTGGCAAAGAAAGTCAGTAGAACTTTAAGATCTTCCTTAGACATGGTTGGATATCCCTTCATAAATCTTTCTCCAGCTACCCCTCTCTCTCTTTTATAAATGGATAAACTGGGAATGCAGAACAGACTGTAGCTTCTATAGGAGATTGACAGTGAGTTCTGATAACTTACATTTACTCAGAGATGACCTGGTATATTTAGCTCTTTTATCATTAGAACATCATTTTTAAAAGCAAATATTTTCTCTGACATATATATATATAAAGCTAAAAGGATTTTTTTAAACTTCACAGTCAACAGGATTTACCTAAACTGTTGATTAAAAAATAACCTTGGAAATATAATAGGCTTCACCTATATGCAGTGAGAGATTAATTCATATATCTCAAAATGTTTAGATATATCAATAAAGAAAAATCTCAATTCATTTCTAAGTGAAAAAATCTGTAAGGATTAAACATCATCTAGATGCAAAGAGAAGGCAGTGGCACCCCACTCCAGTACTCTTGCCTGGAAAATCCCATGGACGGAGGAGCCTCGTGGGCTACAGTCCATGGGGTCACTAAGAGTTGGACATGACTGAGCAACTTCCCTTTCACTTTCCACTTTCATGCATTGGAGAAGGAAATGGCAACCCGCTCCAGTGTTCTTGCCTGGAGAATCCCAGGGACGGGGGAGCCTGGTGGGCTGCCGTCTCTGGGGTCGCACAGAGTCGGACACAACTAAAGCAACTCAGCAGCAGCAGCAGATGCAAAGAAGCCATTTTATCCTATTTCTCATATTACAAAATGAAAATTAAGAAATTATAGAACTAATTTTCTCAAAATCTTATAAATCAGTACATGTCAAGATATTAAAGTCTTACCTGTCTCTATTTCAAAATCATCTTTGCTGGAGTCATAAATGCTCTTGTTCTAAGTAAGAATCCTTAAGCTATAATGAAAATAGGAAGCCTCAGAGTAAAGAAGAAGAAAGTACCTATCACTAAGAAAACTCTAGTACCTTGCAACTAGTTGGCACTCCAACAAGAGATTGTGAAATAAACCGTCAATATTATGTCCTCTTGCCCCATCACATTTTAATAGTTTTGTCTTTTTGAGATTGTATCCATCATACAATAACATTTGTAGGCAAGCGTCAAAAGCTTAGTGATCACCAAATGTTTTACAAACGCAGATTTCCCTTATGCCTGTAGTGAGTGCAAAGGGTACATTACATTCTTTCCTAAGTAGCTTACTAAAAATTCTCTTGGAAACCTGTCAATCTGGATATTTGCCAACATATATTTAAATAATCTTTCATGTGAAACTCATTATTTTGAAATTAAGAGTCAATTCCAAGTCAGAAATCAGAGGTCATTTCTGTAACAGACACATATATCCATTTTTAAAGGAGATAATGTGAAGAAAATCAGAATTCCATTTATTAAGTGTGTAAGTCCACAAACCAGCAAATTGTTATTGATTGGTAACTTAGGCAGAAACTTATGCTGAAAACACTAATAAAGTAGAGTATTACTAGGAATCAAGGACAAAAATATTTCAAGTAAACCACCAAATTCAACTTTTTTGCTTTATAGATGAGGAAACTGAAGGCCAGGATGTATTTGATTTAACTTTTTAGGACCCTACAAAATGGTTTTACATAAATACGTATTACAACAAGTGATATCTTTTAACGTTACGTTTTTGACATTTTTCTGGAAATTTAACTTTGTTTATAATTAGAAGCAATTATACTAGCAAAAAACTCAATACATGAGCCCTGAAGTCTTCTCATTACTTCTTCAACATATTGGGCTACCAGAAGGCTTTAGAAATTTAGGTCTAAAACTCTCCAGGACTGGAGAAAAAAATGTAAATCAAATGCTTATGAATGTTTATTAAAACCATCAGTGCATGTGAGGTAATCTGGTAGGAGTAAACAGAGTATAAAGTAAGCCAAGCTTCAGGCTACAACCTCCACAAGTTTTGGATTGTTTAATTCATCAATTTAAAAAATGAGGATGCATCATCAATATATTGTATTTACTTACTCTAAAATTATAACTCATCTTGAGCTAATTATTTAAATATTTGGACTTCAGTGCTTATAGAATTATAGTAAGAAGTAACCTAACATACAGCTAGTATATAGTAAGACTCTAATAAACACTATTCATACACACACATATATATAACATACATATATACCATATGTATAATTTTCTAATGTAATATTTACATAATAAAACACACATAAGATAAACATTTGAAAACAAAGCTAAAATTAAGTATAATTTCTAATATACTACTTTCACACTCCAATAGATTATCTTGTAGAACCCATGGAATACATGCACTTCAACTTGGAAACCACACTTTCAGAGAACTCCTATTCTGAGGAGCAAGCTAATAAAAGAAGACAAAGAGTTGGTAGTATGCTGGAGCTGACTTAAATCAGTTGAAGACATAACTGTTTACATCTCTTCTCAATTCTGCATTCAGTGATTTTGTGTTGGTCATTTGAAATGAAACCATGGACCATGGTGAGAGTATCTGCACCACAGAAATCAGAAAGCATTGCATATCAGAGGTTTTTATTTGTTTTTTCCCTTCAAGGATACAGTTGTTAGACATTCACCAGCAAGTTACTGTCAGCATTTCAGATATAGGAAGAGAACAGGGTGAAGGCATTGTGGAGTCAGAAAGTCAAAAGAGAGAAGAGCAAGAACAAGAAAGAGTGATGGTCAAAATTGTCAGAAGCTCTGCAGGAGTCACTGGGTTTGACAAGTAGGTCATTAGTGACTTTTGAAAAAAAAAAAAAAAAGAACAGTCTCTATAAAGTGACTGGGTGGAATCATAAAACTGTGGGATGGAGAGGGAATGTGAGGCTAGGAAGAAAAAGCAGAAAATGAAGGCGACAAGCACAGAGCAGCCACGGTCTGAAGAGAAAGTTGCTTCATGGAGGTGTTGGGGGAGAAAGCACACAAAGATGTCCAAGCTGAAGCAGGGTGTGGAACAGTGGCTGAGTGAAGCCAAGAATGGCACTCAGAGCCACAGCAGCCATGTAGTCATGGGATGGAGACGTGTATGTGCTGCTGTGGAGGCGGCCATGTTCTTTGAGAGGTTAATTACAGGAAGGCAAGAGACCAGTTAGAGGGCACAGGCTGAGTCAAGCAAGTGCAAGCTGGAAAATTCTGCAGTGTGCTAAGTCGCTTCAGTTGTGTCCGACTCTTTGCGACCCCATGGACTGTAGCCTGCCAGGCCCCTCTGTTCATGGGATTTCCCTGGCAAGAATACTGGAGTGGGTTGCCATTTCTCCAGAGGATTTCTCCAGAGGATCTTCCCAACCCAGGGATCGAATCCATGTCTCATGTCTCCTGCATTTGTAGGTGGGTTCTTTACCACTAGCACCACCTGGTAAGCCCTTGGAAAACGCTATAAGGGAATGTAAATTAGGAAAGCAAGAATAAAAACCTCTGAATTCTAGATTCTATCTAGGCCACAAATCAGTTGAAAAAAATATATATGATATTCTAAGATTTTTGCTTCTGAATTTTTAAAGAGGCTAGAACTTCAACAAAAGCAATGAAGCTTAATCATCTGAATGTGGTAACCTAACTATTATTTCCACAGTTAAGTTTTTCTGTTTCATTTTGTTGAGAGGAAAAAATTACCCTGATGAGGTTATTTTTATGCACCAAGTTTAAACCTCTGATTGGAAACCACTGGAAATTGTACATCTCATTTGTGTGCTTAGCACTTACAAATTCACTCTACCTGAGAGGCTGCTGAAAGCACAGGCAGAATATCACATTGATGCCTTTGTAACTGAGACATAATCACCCTGCACAAATACATCTGCCATTTACAGTCAAAGACAAGCCTTTAATTAATTGGGTTTACAGTTTTGTTTTCTTTTTTTATTACTTCTCTTAACCTAATGTTCACTTTCCATGCCCCTAAAAGAGGAACATGTAAAGGCCAGGTGAAAAATAAACTTCCACAGGCAATATTTGCAGAGCTGTTTCAGGTAAACAGTCAAACTCTCCAGGCTCTTATATCACCATTAATTTGCACCTGTCTTTGAGCATGGGTTTTTGTGCTGCCATAAGCAATTCTTAATTTCCATCAATAACCTTTCATTTTAAGCATGGTCAATTTGTATTACAGGCATGAGAGCCGACAATCATACTTTTTGAAGGCTGGAGAGTGAGGACTACAAAATGGGAGGATAATTTAAAGACTGGCCGAAATTCAACTATCACAGGTCAAATGGAGACTGATCAGTAATTTGGGTCATTAGGATCACTTTACTAGGGAGAAGTTGTTCTCAAGTCTGATGGGACTGCTACTGGAAAGCTTTCAAGGATGTAGTGTCCACCTGGAGTGACTTTTGCTCTTGATCACACTGTATATTTGATTCATCCTGTCAGTTATCCATCTAGAGCTAATTAGACCCCCTGACAAATGCCTGCGTGCGCGCATACGTGCTAAGTCACTTCAGTTGTGTCCGACTCTGCGACCCTATGGACTGTAGCTCACCAGGCTCCTCTGTCCATGGGATTTTCCAGGCAAGAATACTGGAGTGGGTTGTCATGCCCTCCTCCAGAGGTCCTTTCTGATCCAGGGATCAAACATATGTCTTTTAAGTCTCCTGCATTGGCAGGTGGATTCTTTACCATAGTGACACCTGGAAGCTCAGACAAATGCCTCCTAAATGCTTATTAAAGCTGCAGGAATTACTCTGCTTCTAAGGAAAATCATGACTGGCTTCCCAATGTTTCAACTCTAAATAAGATGCTTAATATGGAGGTAAGTTAGAAGACTATATTAGTTCTGAATTTCTTGCAAGAGGCTGGAAGAATTCAGATTTGGTACAAACAGAGAGGAATGTGTTCAACTGGATCTAAAGACAATATTCTATTGATTCGTTGGATATCTTTATGATTTCAAAAATGTGTATCACCTAGACTTAGTACTACTTAGAACATTGTAATAGTTGTGCTCAAAGACTCCACAAAAAATCCTGCAACAGATTTTGGCAAACATAAGCATCTTGTAACTTCAAATATAACAGCTTAATTAACAAATTACTAAAAGGTGGTTCACAAATATTTTAAGCACATTCTTTTGGTGGAATCAGTCCCTTCCAAATCACTGATATTACAAAGTGACAGGAATTTATTATGCAGATTGTCCTTTCAAGACTGAGGCAAATCATACAAGAATCTCACCTACAGAGCAGCAGGAATTAGAATGCATTTGGATTGGGGTAAAGACAGGAGAGAGAGTACATAACCACGTGATCTGACACAGGCTGCAAGAATGATGAAAGGTGGCAGGAAGACCTGAATCACTACCTGTGAAGAACCATGATGATGGCCACGAAGACCACCAGGGAGAAATCCAAGGCAGAAAGCAAGCAATGCCATTGGAAGCTGGGGAACTAGAAACAGGTGGTTGTGCAGAGAAAGGAAAGAGTAGGGTACAGGGATCAGATCTAAGCCAAGAATTCAGAACTCCATAAGGAACCAAAGTTTCCTTTTATGTATGGTCAAGTAAAGAGCAGTAAGTGTAGCACAAAGACTCTAAACCATGAGAGCTTTTGCCCAGCAAAGTCTTTCACCATTTCACCAAGTAGGTAACCATGGCAGCTTTCGGAGTATGTTTGATTTGAGACACTGTAATCCTTAACTTTCTACCTCTATTGCTGCTTATGCTTAGAGTTTAAAATGAGTAGGATCCCTTATTACCTAAAGTCTACTATCTTATTTTAAAATCTACTGCAATATTTTGAAGGACATAAAACAGAGAGGAGTAAGAAATTACTCTATAGCAGAAATAGAGAATGGATATAAGGAGGGGAAGAGGGAGTGGGAGGAACTGGGAAATTGGGATTGACATATATACACTGCTATGTATAAAATAGATAACTAATGAGAACCTGCTGTATAGCACACGAAACTACTCAAAGTTCTGCTGCTGCTGCTAAGTTGCTTCAGTCGTGTCCGACTCTGTGTCATCCCATAGATGGCAGCCCACCAGGCTCCCCTGTCCCTGGGATTCTCCAGGCAAGAACACTGGAGTGGGTTGCCATTTCCTTCTCCAATGCATGAAAGTGAAAAGTGAAAGTGAAGTCGCTCAGTCGTGTCCAACTCTCAGCAACCCCATGGACTGCAGCCCACCAGGCTCCTCCATCCATGGGATTTTTCAGGCAAGAGTACTGGAGTGGGGTGCCATTGCCTTCTCCAATGCATGAAAGTGAAAAGTGAAAGTGAAGTCGCTCAGTCGTGTCCAACTCTCAGCAACCCCATGGACTGCAGCCCACCAGGCTCCTCCATCCATGGGATTTTTCAGGCAAGAGTACTGGAGTGGGGTGCCATTGCCTTCTCCAACTCAAAGCTCTATGTAACCTAAATGAGAAGAAGATCCAATAAAGAGGGGATATATGTAATGATTTACTTTGCAGTACAGCAGAAATTAATACAACTTTGTTAAGTAACTATACTCCAATCAAAATTAATTGAAAAAAAGAAATGTGTCTTTGGTTAATATAGCAAAAAGAAACATCTGTTTATCTCTTTGGTTTTATTCTGTACTTTTTCATTATCTTCTGACATATTTGATTATTTGATTATGACATGTCATTTCATACCTGGGATAAGAGTCATGTTAGGGTATGTCAGTAAAACCCAGCTAATTATCATTTCAGTTGCTATTACTATTTAAGATATCTTCACCATTGCATTTTCTGTATCAGGGAGCAATTTCAACATAGAGGAAAACATGAATTTTGTAGGAAATGCAACTCATTAACTCTTTGATAAGATACTTTATCATAAGTAGCCAAATCTAAAAGAGCCTGTTATGTCAAACATTTTTCAGAGTTTTCTAAAGTTCACAAATCTAGGCAATTGATCATTTCTTAGTGTGGTCCATCATCTTTTCTCCTCCTTTTTCCTAGCAGATGAGATAAAACAGGCACTGGAATAATGTGGGTTTTAATGCGATCATGGAAAGATCACACTCAGAAAATCCAACAGGAATGGACATTTCAGTGAGTGTGGAGTTGGGTCAAGAGATGGGCAGAACTGATGGAATTCTGCACACTAAGGAATCTAGGTAAGAGACAGAGAAACAATAGATGGCAACTCAGAATTCTCTCCTCACACTTGAAGTGAACCAAAGAGAAGCTGAGAGTAAAGGGCAACAGTCATCTTCCTTATTCCCCTTCGCTTCTCAACCTCAAACCTTTTCACTTTTGCAAAGCTGAACCACACTTGAACTCCAAGAATCACTTACTTTTACCTTCTTGTAATTTCCTTCACCTTTAACACCAACCCTGCTTCTCAAATTCCCATCAAAATTCATTTTGCAAATATCAATCCCAGAGTTAATCCAGATAGTTCAGTTCAGTCACTCAGTCATGTCCGACTCTTTGCGACCCCATGAACCACAGCATGCCAGGCCTCCCTGTCCATCACCAACTCTCAGAGTTTACCCAAACTCATGTCCGTTGTGTCGGTGATGCCATCCAACCATCTCATACTCTGTCCAGATAAGGAAAAGCAATTAAAAGATGTCTTTGTATTTAACTACAGTGAGTTGAGGAAATTAGAACTGTACTGAAAAAATGAGAGAAGAGGCATTAAACTTAGTCATTTTGTATTGTGAAATACCTAACAAGGGGATGTATAACTAGCTACCAGAGAGTTATTTTGTCATTATTTTCATTTATTCAAAAAACACAGAAAGGTGACTTCATTACCACAAATATTTTTCTAGTCCTTTATTTCTCCAGTTGCAAATCTTCTTACATGGTATCTTTACTGACCAGTTCAGGAAACACAGAACAAGAGTTTGTAAAGCTCAGCTTCTTCGATTTTCTTAGAATCAAGTTGTCAGAACTTGCCATTGTTGAGCTAGTCTCACCTGCCCAAATACCAACTTAAATAAACTATAATCTAACAACACCTGAAACAAAAGGAGTTTCAACCATGAGTGTCAAATAATCCCTCAAAATGTCAGATTGATGGCTATTGTTGCTTAGCCTCGTCAAACACTGAGATGTTATCATAAGCCTCCAGTTTGACTTTCAGTGAACTTATCTGAGTGTGGCGGTGAGGCAGCCTAGGTTAGGGGGTGGGGGAGAGCCTTTATTCCTCAAAACAGACTCTTCTGTCCTTGCATCCTCCTTTCTCACTGAACCTGGTGGGAAGTATTAAAAAAAAAAAAAGAAAGAAAATGGCACAACTTCCTTTACTATCAGGTACTCCGGAAGAAATGTAAATTTGTGTCTGTCATAAAGTTATGGAGAATGAATGAGTCATTAATGCTAACATATTTTTCACAAAATGTAACACTTTCTCCAAAATAGAAACTCAATCAATATAATGCAATATATCAAACATGATTCAGTACAGAAAGTGACTGGTTTTCTGGTTCACTTTAAAGGGATTCAGGATAAGGCAGCAGAATAAGTTACTGCTTAACACGTTTTTCCACATTTTTCACTAAAAATAGATAAACTCTAATTTCAGGCTCAGAACAGAATGTGTCTTATTGCAATTTCCTTGAAAATTGCTGTTTCTTATGCACCTCTGAATATATGCTGTATGTGAATTAATTACCACTGGTTTCCTTAGCTTATAATCTAGTCACTGCAAAAAAATGAAACCTGTCTCCTTTGTCTTTCCAATGGAAAAAGGAAGGTAGTGCTTATGACATTAGCATGGTGTATGGCCCTAGAATCAGTGTGACACATGGAAAGTTTTTCTGTAAAACTGGGTTACATAGAACCATTATATCTTCTGTGATTGCATCTCTGAGATCTGCGATAACATTTGCGCAGTTTCTTTTGTTTCCCCTGTTAACATTTTCATTTCAGTGTTGCTGATAATTTTCTATTATCTCTGCCTTCTTTATGTTTCTCGTGTATTTCCCTTTCAGATAGTCTCGTTGAATTAACTGAAGAATAAAACTATATAATATAGTCTTATTATAAACGGAAGAAAATGAAGATGATCTGATGAGATAAATCACTGAAGGTTAATAGCTTTTTAAAAATCAATCTTCCTTCAAAGGAAAAGGCTAAATGGCTTAGTGGATGAAACGCTAGCCTCTCACCTCTGAGACCATAGTTCAAGTCTTCACTGTGAAACCTTAAGCGACATGTTTACTGGGCAGAGATCAGTCTCTAGTGGACAAAAATCTGCACTGCATGAGTTGGAGGCCACCCAATAACCATTGCCCCACGTATCATCGGCCCCTGTCAGGGGGACTGATGGGTTTTCATGTTTCCAGTCCATTCTGTCCCTTTGGAAATGATTCAGGTAGATGCTGACATCACTGTCAGGAAACTGTTTTCAGAGCAGCCTCTTCAAACAGCACGAGCGGTGTGAAGTCACTAGAGGCTGCTGCTTCACAATTCTGACCCCTCAGCTTCCACCCAAATAACCTGACCTTCCCTTCCTGTAAACTGAGTGACACCTTTTCCTGTCAGTTTAATTAAAAAAAAAAAAGGGTAAACAGAACTAATCACTGGGCTGTTTCAGTGGATTCAACTAAGGACTCATTTCCCAGAGGGTGGTTACACATGTGGAAGGCAAACTTCAATAATTAAATATGACTAAATTCAGATAAAAGAGGGAGGCATAACAAGCATGTGTAATGTACTCATAAACATGTAGTCATGTTTGAACAGATATACAAGCTGGACCATTGGTTTTTCCACAGGGCTGGATAATCCTCCATTACTGGCTATTTTAAGGGCTTCTTTGAGTTCATCAAAGTGTTTTTCAGTTTCTGTCTTTAATAGCGTGTGTGCTTGCTTCAGTCATGTCTGACTCTGTGTGACCCTGTGAACTACAGCCCGCCAGGCTCCTCCGTCCATGGGATTCTCCAGGCAAGAATACTGGAGTGGGCTGTCATGCCCTCCTCCAAGTCATCTTCCCTACCCAGGGATCAAACCTGTGTCTCTTACATCTCCTGCACTGGCAGGCAGTTTCTTTACCAACAGTGCCAGCTGGGAAGCCCTCTTTAACAGTATGAGTGAGTGAAGTCACTCAGTCATGTCCGACTCTTTGGGACCTTATGGACTATAGCCTACCAGGCTCCTCCTGTCCATGGGATTTTCCAGGCAAGAGTACTGGAATGGATTGCCATTTCCTTCTCCAAGGGATCTTCCCTACCCAGGGATTGAACCTGGATCTCCCACATTGTAAGCAGACACTTTACTGTCTGAGCCACAAGGGAAGTCCTCTTTAATAGTATAGTGTACTGCATTTTGAGCCTCCCAAAGAGACACCCAAACTGTTTACAGAACACACATGTGGCACAAATAGCTGTTATTTAAGGCGATTGCAGTCAGTTGGATTTTATGAGCAGAGATGTGTATATTCAATAATCCAACTGTGGTGTCTACCTAAAATCAGCACTTTATTTCACAGTTTCATGGGAGATATATTTTCTCTCTGCTCTTTTATGCATAGTACAGTAACCCACTTGAAATGGAAGTAATGTCTAATTTGGAATCATTTAGACAAAGGATGATATTTGCATACAATGAAATAGTAAGAAAAGTTTAAGAAGCAGAATCATGTTAAAATGTTGATGCATCCAGTACATTTCCATATTCTTCCAAAATGATTTATTAATGATTGTTGTTTACTGCTAATTCAAACCACCTGCATGTCCCTTTGTTATGATTAAAGCAAGCCTCCCCCCATCCCCAGGCTGATAGATGGCTCTGTAATTTCAGGGAAATATGCTAAAGGTCATGAGTTAATACATCCTCTGGTACTTTCTCTTCCCATCCTTGCTTTCCCAAATGGGAAGAAAGCTGTGTTGTATTATTTCCATGTCTTTCTAATGTCCATTCAAAATGAAATTAGAGAGTGCATTAGAAAGAGAGCAACTGTGTGTACACACAGCAAAATCCACACATATTTTGTATAGTCTATTACTAAAATTATACAATTGCCTTTTGAGAAATTTCATACAAAAAATCTTTCTTTAATATCACTGTCTGATCAAGTACTATTATCCCTTTTAAAATTAAACTATCCACAAAACATGCATTTACTTTCTGCTATACAAAATGCTAATAATGCTTTTAGAATGGTCTTTAAAAAGTCTAATTATATCATTTAAAAACTGAGAGACCAAAGGGCAAGCTAAATTCTCCTAACATAAATCAGACTTTTTTTATTTCAATGACTTTAAAAACCTCAAATGCAGTAATTTTAATAGCAATGAAAGAATGAATAAGTCATAACTCCGCCTGATCACATAACTGTCTATAACTGTTATTAAATGCTCCAAAATAAGTGAACTCATTATGTTTCTGCACTGCTTTTAGCTAATCTAAGATTCTGCTCACTTAATCATGCAGAAAAGGCTTCAGTGCAGTTTTAGACCCTCAGCAAGGTCACTCCAATGCCTTTTTTTCTCTTCTATACTGATCATTTAAGAACAGCACTTTGACCTGAAACTGATGCTGTCTCATATAAGCTTGAATGTTTAACCCCCACAGAGCTGCATTTTAGACATACATTTGCACAGCCTATTGTCATATTTGCTGCAAACTGAGCTAGGTTCGCTTTTCAACAAAGAAGGAAATGCCAATCAAAATTTGTAAATGCCACATGCCCAGTGGAACTCCCTCTCATGATACCTATGGAGACAGAATCTGTGATTTTAAAAACATACTGTCCCTCTGTGAACACTTTATTAAGTTTTAATTGGTTTTTAACTGTGATTATTATGTATTTTTTACTATCTGTTTTTGTCAGACCACATGCAAACTTCATGTGGATAATTTACCCAGCAAAGCAATTCATTTGGATCCAGGTTTAGGTTCTCCATGCACTGGAGGATTAATGTCATGGTACTGACCTGGGCCAGGTTCTGGTTCTTTGCCAATGAAACAAATGCCAATTGCAAACTGGAATAATATTCCTTTATACCTATTAAGCCACAGTTATGACAATAAGTATTATAGGAAGGATCCTAACAGCTGTCCTAGAACCTAGAGAGTGTGTTTCATACGGTGAAACAAAAAAGGAGTCTGCAAATAAATAGAAATCAAGTGGGGCAGTGTTGAGCACAGATGAGAAGAAAAAGACAACAGCTGAAAGCAAAACAGAAGCAAGAAAGGGTGCAGAAGAGAATTTAAAAAGAGAGAAGAGGAGGAAGAGAAAGAAAAAAATAGAAGAGGGAAAAGATAAAGGAAAAATCCAAGGAAGATTTTTAAGATTCAAACAAGAGGTTTTGTTTATTTTTTAAGGATGATTCATATCTGGAAAACCAGTGAATTGAAAGAAATTTTGGTATCTTGTGAAGTCTCCCTGGAGGTTCCTAAAAAGAGATGGATATCCTTTGAATCTTGAACTTGAGGCATGGTACTGGACTGCATGGCTTCTTTGGAGCTATTCTCTGGTGGCAGACACTTCAATTCAGTACAATCTCACCAGCTAAAAGATCAAGTGTATGACTGAGCTCATATCCCCCAACCTGACAGTTTTGAGTGATCATTTCTCAGACCAGGAAACCAAGAACTGAATTCCAATCCTGAACCTTACTCATGATGCATTCAATATTTTTTGTTATGTCTCTCTGAGGAGTATACACCAAGGAAACAGAAATACTAAGCAGAAATGCACATGGAATACATATTGAGACACAGTGAGTGTGGAATAACCAGGTTCCAGTCGTTTCCAACCAGGTGTATTAAATCTGTTAAATATGTCATTTTTTTTCTCTTTTTGCTTAAGTATAAATTGTTCTCTTGGTTTGTATTAGTCCGTGGTCTAACTCTATACTGCACCACATGTATTAAGCAACTATTGTGCGTATTGTGATATACTGTGCAAGATGCCAGGGTAGGACCATAACAACTGGAACATGTATCCCTGCACTCAGGGCAGATAGAATATACCAGAATCTAGGGCTGGGAGTCAGAACACCAGAGTTCCTTTGTTGTTTCATGTTCTGACCCCCTTGGTGTACTGAAATTCAATTCTGGCTAACCACCTAGAGTCATCACAGACCCCGTAAGTTAAGGGTTAAGTGAAGTTGCGTTGCTCAGTCGTGTCCGACTCTTTGCAACTCCATGGACTGTAGCCTATCAGGCTCCTCCGTCTATGCTGGAGTGGATTGCCATTTCCTTCTCCAGGGGATCTTCCCAACCCAGGAATCAAACCCGGGTCTCCTGCATTGCAGGCAGACGCTTTACTGTCTGAGCCACCAGGGAAGCACAGACCCCGTAAGTTAACGGTTAAGTCCTCCATAAAACTGCTTCACTTCAAATACCAATCACATTTCAAAAGTCCCCAGGCCATCAGCATGCCAACAAACTGGCTACTAATTTTGGGGATTCCCATGGCTCCCTTAGGTCAATAATTCAATTCACTAGAATGACTCACAGAACCCAAGAGAGCACTACACTTATGACAATCTTGCCACTGAAATACAAATGAAGACCATCCAATTGAAGAGACACAGAGTAAGGTCTGGGAGGGTCCTGAATACAGATCTTCTGTTTTATGTTCTGATGGAATGAGGGCATGTCACCCACCTGGTACATCAATGTGTGCACCAACCAGGAAGCTCCACTGAGCTCCATGTCCAGAGTTTTTAATTGTGGTTTCACTACATAGACATAACTGATTGAATCATGAGCTACAGATTGAACTCAATCTCCAGCACTCTTCATCACCACAGAGGGTGGGAGGTCAGCTGATGTAAAGTGGCTCAGGGGGCTTCCCTGGTGGTTCAGTGGTAAAGAATCCATCTGCCAATGCAGAAGACACAGGGTCAATCCCTGATCTGGGAAGATCCCACACACAGCAGAGCAACTAAGCCCGTGTGCCACAGTTACGTGTTCTAGAGCCTGATGCTGCAACTACTGAGCTATGTGTCCCAGCTACTGAAGCCTCCACACCCTAGAACCCGTGCTTTACAACAAGAGAAGCCACCACAGTGAGAGGCCCACACACCACAACCGAAGAGGCCCTGCCTGCTAGAACCACAGAAAAGTCTGCACAGCAACAAGACCCAGCACAGCCAAAAACAAACTAATTAATTAATTAACTTAAAAAGTGGCTCAAAACTCCAACACACTAATCATATGGTTGGTCTTTCCAGCATGACCAGCCTCTATCCTGAAGCTTTCAGGGGTCCACCAGGAGGCACCTCATTAGCACAGGCTATCACTTATGACCCAAGGTGCTAGGAATTTGCCTAGGAACCAGAGATAAAAACCAGTCAATTTTTTTTTTTATTATAAAAGTATTTATCTTCCCTGGTGGCTCAGAGGTTAAAGCATCTGCCTCCAATGTGGGAGACCTGGGTTCGATCCCTGGGTCGGGAAGATCCCCTGGAGAAGGAAATGGTAACCCACTCCAGTATTCTTGCCTGGAGAATCCCATGGACGGAGAAGCCTGGTAGGTTACAGTCCATGGGGTCACAAAGAGTCGGACACGACTGAGCAACTTCCCTCACTTCACTTATTTATTGATTGATGCATAGAATCTACTTGGGATTTCCAAGGTGTCTCAGTGGTAAAGAATCCACCTGCCAATGCAGGAACGGCAAGAGAACCAGGTTCAATCCTTGGGTAGGAAAGATCTCCTGAAGGAGGAAATGGCAATGCACTCCAATATTCTTGCCTGGACAATCTCACTGACAGAAGAGTCTGGGAGACTACAATCCATGTGGTCACAGTCAGACACAACTGAGCAACTGAGCAGGTATGCATAGCACCTACTTGGCAAGCATGTCTTCAAGCCTTTAAGACAGGATTTCTCACAGTTTTGTAGAACCTGGTAGCTCAGTGAGATGTTTCCTTAACAAAGGGGTTTCCCATGATCAAAAATTTTAGAAGATATAGCATACCTATGTATGTGCCTGTAAGATAAGTATTTCACAATTCTACAGTAAGAGGCATGTTTAACTGTTGAACCTAGTTTTTCCCAAATGATTATTCTCTTGCAAAAAACTTGGATAACGTTTCAGCAAGCCTGCTTTAATTGATAAGAATTTTACCCCCTCTCTCAGGTTCTTGAAGGAGGTATATTTGGAAGTAGATATTCTATATTAAACCACTTATAAAATAACAAAGCAGAATACAAAGAATTATTGTTATTATTATTATTACTTGAAAAGAAGATTCAGGTATAACTAATGAATAATTCTGCAAGGAGATCCAACCAGTCCATTCTGAAGGAGATCAGCCCTGGGATTTCTTTGGAAGGAATGATGCTAAAGCTGGAACTCCAGCACTTTGGCCACCTCATGCAAAAAGTTGACTCACTGGAAAAGACTCTGATGCTGGGAGGGATTGGGGGCAGGAGGAGAAGGGGATGACAGAGGATGAGATGGCTGGATGGCATCACTGACTCGATGGATGTGAGTCTGAGTGAACTCCAGGAGTTGGTGATGGACAAGGAGGCCTGGCGTGCTGCAATTTATGGGGTTGCAAAGAGTCGGACACGACTGAGCGACTGAACTGAACTGAAGCTAATTACTAATAATGTTGCTATTATTCAGTCACTAACTCATGTTCTACTCTTTGCAACCCCATGGACTGCAGTACACCAGGCTCCTCTCTCCCCCAGTATCTCCCAGAGTTTGCTCAAATTCCTGTCCATTGAGGTGGTGATGCTGTCTAACCATCTCATCTTCTGCCTCCCCCTTCTCCTTTTGTCTTCAATCTCTCCCAGCATCAGGGTCTTTTCCAATGAGTCAGCTCTTTGCATCAGGTAGTCAAAGTATTGGAGCTTCAGCTTAATTATTATTATTAATACTAATAATAATTAGTAGTAGTAATAATTGCTATAATTATTACTATATAATATAAATACATTATAATAACATGTTAATATTATATAATAGTAGTTATTACTATTATTACTATAATTATTATGATTAGTATTACTAATAACTAATGGCTATTGTTAACTAATGATTAATAATAATAGGATAATCCTATTCATGAAGCTTTATTAGTATTTATTACCATTACTACTAAAAATATGTCTTTTTTATAAGCTATAAAGTGTCCACCATTAACAGAAAAATGTAATTGAGGAGGAAAAAATACTACAGTCACATAACCATACCCCGTGTTTGATCCTATCCCTGTCTTCAAACACATCTTCTATTTGCATCTGATTAAAGCTGTAGCTAGGGATGCGTTGGATATGTCTGATCAGTTCCACTGGAAACACAACTTAGACTCAAATATAGTCCTTGCCCTCAAGGAGTTCATAGGATAGGGGAGGGAAAAGATAAAGATGATGTCCACACCATCTGGATAGAGATACTTTAGAGAAAAGAATAAAGACGGGAGTGTAATAATCCACAAAGAGAAATTAGCAAGATTTAGGACTCAGAGGGGAGAAATTGTTGCACAATGCAGGGGACTGCCTTTGGGGCACTGGTGGTCAACAGTGGAGAGAGGGGAGCCTGAAGATACTGTATGTGTCACTTCATGAATGAGTTTATATGCTATGCTTAAGCTACTTCTCTATTCTCTAGAATTGTGTCACCAAAGGGATGTGCAATGGTCCTTTGAATATTAGGAAGAAAATCAAATTTCTGCTTTGTGCTTTCAAAATTTTTTATTTATCTGTTTTTTCAAGCACTTAATACCTTAATACTTTATATATGCATATTATTTACAGCTAAATAAATACACATATATTGGAGTAGGGAAATTCTTGAACTTTTTTCTTTAATGAAAAGAGTGTGATCAAATAGGTTGAAGACCATTTTCTAGGCAATATGGAGCATATGAAGAGTTTTAAATATGGGAGTTAATTCACATATTAAGTTTTAAATATGGAAGTCAGATTCATATTTTTGATAGACAAAAGTTTATTTTATGGATTCACTGGAACCCCTCTCATTCATTATTCATTAAGAAGCAATATTTAATACAAAGGTGTTTTGTGCTTAGCTTCTATTCCCTCCCTCCTTATACATCTTCAATACTATCAGTGGAATGAACGTTCCAAATGCAGATGTTATGTAAATTACCCTGTTTAAAATCCTTCAATAGATCCCCATCACCTTTAGGAGAAAATTCAAATTCCTTAAAAGAAAATATCATTTAGTCTCATCTCTGAACTTGTACACTTAACATACTTTAGGGATGGAAAGAGAGTCAGATCCTTTTTTGAATGACTTTGGCCCCTGCTCTGGCCCTCTGCCCTTGGGCTAAGTTCTGCAGAGAAGATAGCAGTAATAATCAGATGTTTCATGCACATCCATAGTCTCTACCTCCCAGTCTCCAGCTCCCACGAGGACAAAGTATGTATGCTCTTTTGAAGATGTGAGAAGGGACAGTCATGCCTCCAAAGAATGTCCAGACCCTTACTGGGCTTTGGAACTGGGCTGGCTTGCCTGACCAGTAATGGCAGAAGCAAGTCTTCTTAGGTTTTGAAAAAGCAGGCATCCACTGAGATCTATTTCAAGGAGCTGATCCATTCATCAGGACACAGTCCCAGGTTACTGCCACTAGTGTCTTCTCTTGAGATAAAGTGATGGACTTTCTGATGACCAGCTATCTTGGGCACAAGGAGTTAGTTTTGGGGCATGAGCTGTAGGAATTCTGATCAGGCCAAGGAAAAGGGTTCAAGTGATCATTTTAAGGCATGCTCTACTGCTGCTGCTGCTAAGTCACTTCAGTCGTGTCTGACCCTGTGTGACCCCATAGACAGCAGTCCACCAGGCTCCCCCATCCCTGGGATTCTCCAGGCAAGAATACTGGAGTGGGTTGCCATTTCCTTCTCCAACGCATGAAAGTGAAAAGTAAAAGTGAAGTCGCGCAGTCGTGTCCGACTCTTAGCGACCCCATGGACTGCAGTCTACCAGGCTCCTCCATCCATGGGATTTTCCAGGCAACAGAACTGGAGTGGGTTGCCACTGCCTTCTCTGAGACATCCTCTAAACAGCTGTAAATCTTAACAGCTGATGTTTACTTTAATAACACTCCCCATTGCTCTCTTAATGACTTACAAAGCTGACCTTATATATCTTTTTCATATATTCTAGCTCTAGTGTCTTTTTTGCACTACTGAATGATCCGTAATATTACATTTAATTCATATGTGTATTTAACATTTCCACAAACCAATTGAGCAGGTACCAGACCCATGACATGGCTTCCTTTTTACTGAGAGAGTCCTTGAAGTGGATGGGAATTCTCCTATACAAGCAGGAATTTTCAGTATGAAAATCCCAGTGAAACCTTTAAGATTACTCAGAGATGTCTCTTCTCCCCTTTGGTGAAGCATTCCTTAACTAAACCCTCTAAAGTCCTTCCTTAACTAAACCCTCTAAAGTCCTTCAGTTGCCATAGAGCACCCTAGATCTGGGTCATTTCTCCCCTAGCACTTACTTTCCACTGGTTCATATATTTCCCTCCCACAAGGTATTAAAGATTCTTGGAACTGAACAGTCTGAAAGTTGACAGGGTGCTCGGGGAATGCTGGGTGACTGAGTAGCTGGCCCAGTCTAAAGATGTTAATGGTTGCTGTGATATTTGATGCATTGCGTAATATGAGTTGTATTTCAGGCTTCCCTGGTGGCTCAGATGGTAAAAGAATCTGCCTGCAATGCAAGAGACCTGGGTCAGGAAGATCTCCTAGAGAAGGGAATGGCTACCCACTCCAGTATTCTTGCCTGGAGAATCCCATGGACAGAGGAGCCTGGTGCGCCACAGTTTACGGGGTCACAAAGAGTCAGACATGACTGAAAAAGTAACACACTTTTCACTTTTTTTTCAACAATTATATGTATCTGGTTTTTGTCCCTATATCTGGTCCTCCTAAAATCTTTGGAATTTCCCAAGCAATGAGGGGGATAAACGAATCTTTTATTATGAATTTGAGGTGACTTTTGGAAAGCTTTTAAGGCAAGGGCCAATGGCCAGTGGAACTAATCTAGTGATTAGAGAGCCTGAGCTTTCAGTTCTACCACCAACCTCTGGGGACGGGAAAGGGACTATAAGTTGAATCAGCCATCAATGACCAATAAGTTAATCAGTCATGCCTATGTAATGAAGCCTCCACAACATCCCAAAAGAACAGGGCTCAGAGGGCTTCCAGGTAGTGAGTACATGAAGATGCTGAGAGAGTGAGGAGACTGGAGGGTGCATGAAGCTCCATGCCCTTTCCCCATGCCTTGCCCTGTGTATCTCTTCCATTTGACTGTTCCTGAGTTACATGTTTTTATGATAAACTGGTCATCTAGTAAGTAATGTTTCTCTCAGTTCTTTCTGCGAACTGCTCTAGCAAATGATCAAACCCAAGGAGGGGGGTCTTGGGAACTTCTGATTTATAGCCAGTTGCTCAGAAGCACAGGTAACAACATAGACTTGCAACTGGCTTCTGAAGTCCAAGGAAGAAGCAGTCTTGTAGGACTGAGCCCTTAACAACCAATGGGATTAGATGATGCCTCCAATCAGCAGACAGTGCAAGAACTAAGTTGAATTATCAGGCACCCAGTTGGTGTCACAGAGAATTGCTTGGTGTAAAAACCTCCACACATTTGGTGATCAGAAGTGTCAGGAGTGTTTCTAAATGAGTAGGAGGCTCACTGGAAAGAAACACACAGTCGGGAAGAACTGGGCTTTTCCCTTACACAGGATATAAAAAAGGCTGAATTCTTCCTTTAGAAATGCTAACAAAGGAAGCCACCTCCATTATTAAGCAGTTCTTTGACATAAACCCCTAAGGCAACAGGACAGGTAAGGTACATACAGTGATCCTAAAACAGGAAAGGGGTAAGAATCACTCGGCAAGTTTTTTTTTTTTCCCCCCCCAAACCACATCCCAATTACTTTCCTCCACAGCACCCTGCCCACTCCAGCCATGTAAATCCATGTTAGAAAGGCATTTGGAGAGATTCAAAGGGACCAAGTTACCAAAGGTTCAGGACCTACGTAGCTGACTAGAGTTTAGCAAGCATTTTTAAAAATTTATTCCTGAAGCTGCACATAGGCCTCCCCAAAATAGGCTTAAGTTAAGTGGGTTATCTGAGGTTAACCCACCATTTTCTGCATTGTATCTCTCTAACTTTCCGATTGGTGATTCTCAGAGTTGGTCCCTGGAACAGCAGCATCAGCATCACCTGGAAACTTGTCAGAATTAGAACCACAAACTCTCAAGCACCACCTCACCTCAGACCTACTGAATCAGAAATTCTGGGTGGGGGAGGCAGCAATCAGTGATCCTCATGGGCTAACTATCCTCATAGTGATCCTAACATCTATCTTCTAGAGGGAACCATCTCTGTCCCATTCTCCAGCCACCTGAAAGTACCACTTCTCAGACTTGATGCCTCATTCACAGTATTTCACTGAAACACATTGCCCATTCCACACGCTATATTTGCTTTAATGGTAATTTAACTTATGGTATATTTCCACATGGTAAATTGCTTGAATCAAAAGTGCAAATGAGTTCCACTGAAGACTAACCTTAAAAAAAAAAAAAGAGAATGACCAAAATTGAGACCATCTGCCCCTCTTACCACCCCACATGATAAACATACAGGCTGTTGTTAGCAAGACAGGTTTTATCTCATGGCAATACCATGCAAGGTAGTCAAACAGTACGACTGTATATTCAAATACAGGAGCTTCCAAAGATTAAAGATACAAATGGTATAAATTTACATTATAAGTGATACATTTTAATATAAAGTATGTTTGGCTTAAAATAATCGATCTTAGTAAAAAAAAAATAAGATTCTTACAGAAAGGATTCAAGGATATATTGATATTAATGCCAACTGTGCAGTAGCCATCATAAATGAATCAGCAACACATATTTAAAAAAATTTTTTTAAATCCTATAATGGATTCTCTTGAGCAACACTGTGATTTCCATGAAAACACTCTTGAAATGTACCACCACCTTTTAAATACATGAATTCATTATCACTTTCCCCTATGTTTTCCACTCCTTTTTCCTGGAAGGTATTAAAACCATGAATCATATTTTTCAGATAATTTTCATCTCTTTAAAGTACATTGTTGGGCTGTATATGTTTTTCTAAATATATTACCATTACTGATATATTACATCATTTTGCTCAATATTCTGCTAAATATTGTTTATCTTTAAAATGACACATACAAAAAGTTGCTATTCCCTGAAGTACTTTGAGACCAAACATTTCACAGATCAAATGCATTCAACTCTCGGCTCATTGCTCGAATTTCCTGTCTATTGAGAATTACTAAGAGGCTTTCAGTTTTACTCCTACAAAACTATTAAAAGAGTAAGAGATGTTAAAGAACTTAATTAATTTTTTTGCTATAAAAGGATTCCAAGACCTCGGGGAACAGGCACCAAACAAAGGACAAACACTGTGAAGAGAGAGAGAATTTAAATGACTATTAAAATTAAGATATGTGACAAATAGGTGAAATTAATCTACATTATTAGGGGCCACGATCGTGGTACCCTTGGTAGAGAGTTACCTAATGATGGCAAGGGAGCACGAGTGGGTTTCTTGGGTGCTGGTTATGCTCTTTTTCTTGATGTGGGTGGTAGTCACACAGCTGCACAGTTTGTAAAAATCAGCACTTATGGTTTATACATTTTTCTGAAACTTAATATTTCATTAAAACTTCAATTAAAGAAATATAGATCCTTTAGTAAAATTCAGAAGTAATAAAGGTGCAGGCATATTTACTTCTATTTTAATCTTCAAACCAGTATCTATAAATTCTGTGCTTCCAAGAATACGCACAATATACATGGCCAGAGGTAAGGTGTGGGTTCACTTAATTCTGAAAAAACACATACATATATGTACGTATACATATATGTGTGTGTGTATATACTAGAGAGTAAACAGGCCAAAATAGACTGAGCCAATCACATATTCCTTCTCTCAGCAAAAGCTCCCTGTGTATTTATTCTGCAGCTGGCTCCATTATAGCTGCGTTTACAGAGAAACAAGCCCCTGTCTTCGATAGTTTACATTCCCCTGAAGGAGGCCAGCAACCAAGAGATACCAAGTAAAGCATAAATCCATGCTAGGACGTGAGGGAGGGACAAGTTCTGGGAAGAAAACCAAGGCAAGGTGAGGGAGCAGAGTGGCGCAGTGGAGATAGGATGGTCAGGGAGAGCCATAAGGCCTCTGCAGAGGAGATGACACCGGACAGAGACCTGAAAGAAGTGAGGAAGCGGGCTCTACACAGATCTGTGGGAAAGAGCTCAAGCACAGGAAAGCAAATACAAAGGCCTGGATGTTCCTCGTGTTGTGGGAACTTTCACAAAGGCCAGAATGCCTAAAGTCAAGTGGACTAAGCAAGCGATAGCTGATGAGTGGTGAAATCACGCAGGCAGAGTACAGCATCCTGTAAAGACTGGATTTTATTTTTCAAGTATTGGGAAGCCATTGGAGAATAGTGCACAAGAGAGTGAAAGAAAAAGTGAAAGTGAAGTCGCTCAGTCATGTCCGACTCTTTGCGACCCCATGGATTGTAACCTACCTGGCTTCTCCATCCATGGGATCTTCCAGACAAGAGTACCAGAGTGGGTTGCCATTTCCTTCTCCAAGGGATCTTCCTGACCCAGAGATCGAACCCAGGCCTCCTGCATTGCAGGCCGACGCTTTACTCTCTGAGCCACCAGGGAAGCCCCACGCATCATGCACAGGAGAGTAGCATGATGCAATTAGAAGCCAGAAGTTTATTTTCTGCTCACAGGGCTGCGATGGTATATAATCAAGTTTTCATTTTTCTTTTTTTTTTAAGTATATACTAATTATGCTACATAAATCCTTGTGATTTGATCTAACTGCTGCTGCTGCTAAGTCATATCAGTTGTGTCCCACTCTGTGCAACCCCATAGATGGCAGCCCACCAGGCTCTTCCATCCCTGGGATTCTCCAGGCAAGAACACTGGAGTGGGTTGCCATTTCCTTCTCCAATGATGCATGAAAGTGAAAAGTGAAAGTGAAGTCGCTCAGCCGTGTCCAACTCTTCGCAACCCCATGGACTGCAGCCCACCAGGCTCCTCCGTCCATGGGATTCTCCAGGCAAGAGTACTGGAGTAGGATACCATTGCCTTCTCATTTAACCATTTTTAGTTAGCGTGCTGAAAGACTAAACAGGATTTGAGTCCTGAGTTCAAATGTGACCTCTACCAGTTGCTAAAGTTTCTTAACTATATCAGAAGTGGTGTGCAGGTCGGGGGCGGGGGGGGGCACTTAACAGAAACTAGATGCTCAATAAATGATATTTAGTGCATTTTTCAAAGGTGAAAGAAATCCAGAAGTATATTTTTAAAACATACTCTTTGTTAATAAATGATGTTCTATAGCAAGAGAGAGTCATTTCAGGCTGCTATAACAAAATATCACAAATTAGGTAGCTTATAAACAACAGAAATTTATGTTGTATAGTTCTGGAGGCTGGGAAGGCTAAGGTCAGGGCAACAGCATGGTCACCTTCTGGTTAGAGCCTTCTTCCTTGTTAGTGTCATCTTCTAGCTGTGTGTTCACACTGTGGGAGGGGTAAGGGAGCTCTGTGGAGTCTCTTTTGTAGGAGCACTGGTCCTGTTCATGTGGGTGCCACTCTCAGGACCTAAACACCTCCCCAAATCCCACCTTCTCATACCATCATCTTTGGGGTTACGATTGCAACATAAGAATGTGGGGTGCACATTCAGACCATAGCATAGGCCAAATCATACAGTTCCCTGAAAGGTACAGCAAATAATGATGATGTTCTGATCCTGCAGGTGGCTTGACTATATTTTATTCACTGGAAAAATAAAGGATTCAGAGAAATTGGGGTTTCTATTTTAGATTTTGAAAAACAAATTCTAAATGTTTGGAAAACAAAAATGCTTGTTTTAAAAAATTGGACATAACATAGCTTCATTCCCTAGGAAAATGATCAATTTATGCCCACCATAGAATACTATCAGTTCAGTTCAGTCGCTCAGTCATGTCCAACTCTTTGCGACCCCATGAATCGCAGCACGCCAGGCCTCCCTGCTGCTGCTGCTGCTAAGTCACTTCAGTCGTGTCCGACTCTGCGAGACCCCATAGACCCTGTCCATCACCAACTCCCAGAGTTCACTCAGACTCACGTCCATCGAGTCAGTGATGCCATCCAGCCATCTCATCCTCTGTCGTCTCCTTCTCCTCCTGCCCCCAATCCCTCCCAGCATCAGAGTCTTTTCCAATGAGTCAACTCTTCGCATGAGGTGGTCAAAGTACTGGGGTTTCAGCTTTAGCATCATTCCTTCCAAAGAAATCCCAGGGCTGATCTCCTTCAGAATGGACTGGTTGGATCTCCTTGCAGTCCAAGGGACTCTCAAGAGTCTTCTCCAACACCACAGTTCAAAAGCATCAATTCTTCAGCATTCAGCTTTCTTCACAGTCCAGCTCTCACATCCATACATGACCACTGGAAAAACCATAGCCTTGACTAGATGAACCTTTGTTGGCAAAGTAATGTCTCTGCTTTTCAATATGCTATCTAGGTTGGTCATAACTTTCCTTCCAAGGAGTAAGCGTCTTTTAATTTCCTGGTTGCAGTCACCATCGGCAGTGATTTTGGAGCCCAAAAAAATAAAGTCTGACACTGTTTCCACTGTTTCCCCATCTATTTGCCACGAAGTGATGGGACCAGATGCCATGATCTTCGTTTTCTGAATGTTGAGTTTTAAGCCAACTTTTTCACTCTCCTCTTTCACCTTCATCAAGAGGCTTTTTAGTTCCTCTTCACTTTCTGCCATAAGGGTGGTGTCATCTGCATATCTGAGGTTATTGATATTTCTCCCAGCAATCTATGCAGCAGGTTAAAAGAGCAAAGTAGATCCAGTGAACCTGTGAAACTATATAAAAAGCAGTCTTCCCTCAATATCCACAAGGAGATTGATTCCAGGAGCTTCCACAAATACCAAAATCCCCAGATGTATCAAACTGGTATTGTCTCTTTGTATCCATTGGTTGAATCTACAAATGCAAAGCTTGAGGATTCTGAGGTTCAACTATAAAATTTTGTAAGTAAAAATCATGTGATATGCATCTAAGAGATACTTTGTAAAAGAGTTCTTGATTTGTTCACTTTTTTCTTTCTTTTTCATCTTTATACTTCTATGCCATTTTAAATACTTTTCTTTTTTTTTTTTTCCTCTAATTTTATTTTATTTTTAAACTTTACATAATTGTATTAGTTTTGCCAAATATCAAAATGAATCCGCCACAGGTATACATGTGTTCCCCATCCCGAACCTTTTCAACTAACAAGTATCTAAAACAAAAAAATCTTCAATATTTTTAAGTATATCCTCAAGAAAATTAAGGTCCATATAACTGTTGTTAAGAATACAAATCCTCTGAAATAGTTAAAAATAAAACAACATTTCAGCAATGAACATATATATGTGTCAGATACCATACCAACTGTATTAGCTTTATTTATTTCTCACAACACCTTCAAGTGGGCACTATTCTCTAGATAGGTAAGTCACGGGGCAATAAATAACTTGTCCAGGCTACATGCCGGGCCTAAATTCCATCCAGGTCCATTTGTTTCCAAAGAATATTCTTTACCCATAATGGCTTCCAAATATAATGGAAATAAGGCTAAATTTACAGGATCATTAACTTTGCAAATTCCAAGCTCTAACTTGCTGGCTAATCTGCACTTTTACTAGTGACAGTGACTGATTCATTTTAGGTATTGATATAAACTGTGACCTGAAATTCTGTCACCCCAGAATTACTATCATCTTAAACTGTAACCCTATGGAGGGTAAGGATTGTATATAATAGAAACAGACTTAAACATTTCAGATGATAATTGCAATGCTACTGATATAAGATCCCCTATTAAAAACTGCTTATTAAATTAACAACAAATACAACTTATAATATTTAGTTTATACCACAAATCAACTTTACAAAATTAAGTATAGTCTTTAAGTTGACTGCTTACTTGTCATTCTGTCCTTTTGTCCTATGACAGTTCTTAGAGGATTTTACTGAATTTAAGCAAATATCTTTAGTGAACTTAGTGATTCAGTTAATCTTTATAAACAAAATGGTGGCCAGGAACACTTTTCAAATGGGCACATCTTCTGTGTTTTTAAGAGAGTGCATGCAATGTAGAGGATATAGAGAGAAAATGTCTCAGACGAAAAAGAAAGTTAACATTTACATCTGAAAACTGTCTCCTTGCCATGCAGCTTGACAAGTGATATGGATAATTTTATCCTTTAGTGAGGTTTACAATTTGCAGAACTAGTAGCTTTGTTGATCTCATCAGAACCAAATGAAAAAGAGTAGACATTACCTAAATATCATGCCTAAGATGGAAATAATCCATATGGCAAATGGATTCCATTTTTTTGTCAGGAAATTTTTTTTACTCCGGAGATTCTGCAGGAGCTTGATTGGTTCCTAGGATTCTCTCTTCCGAGAGAGAATTCTTTCTCTATTTGTACAAGTCTTTCCCCATGATAATCACAAACATTCCTTGGGTCATGGCTAGCTGGTTAGAAGGATGGTGGTATAGGCAGTGGTTCTGTGGAGTATATCAGACATTGTGTTAAGTAGGAAATCCGTTTTGTAAATATGTGTCTATGTCCCAAAGAAGAAATAATTTAGCCCTAAAACTTATACCTTAAAAGTCAGATTTTATATATATCATCGTCATTACACTTAACATTAAATCTATCTTATAAAAACCATTTAGAAGGTTCATGAGAACAGTGACCCCCAGTATAACTTTTATTGTTTCATTCTGTGTCACATACTCTGGCTCCCACCTTGAGCTGCAAGTCAGGATAGACGCCACGTATCTCAGTACTTTCAATGCACCACTCTTCCACTCAGTGACAGCAACTAACAAGGCTGTAACGTAGTCCAGTTAACCAACAATGGTTTGTGTTTCTCCTAACTGATATTCACAAAAACCTTCTGCATCTTTTTTTTCATCATTAAACAAGACAACTCAGAACATTTTCACATGTGTGAGAGTATGTGCCTACATGCTAGCATCTGCCTACATGCTATTAGGCAAATGTTTTGCCAGCATTTCCCCCCATATTAATTATTTATTAATCTGAGGGTTACCAACTACAGCCTCTCACTTATGTGGTAGAGCCATCCTCATATCCAGTTTCATCCCCAACATTCTAAAACACTGAGGCACAGACAGATTCTACTACGTCCTCACTGGATTCACACCAGTATTTTTCTAGACTGCTCAAGTTCCTGTCTTAAGACATGAGTTGGCCAACTCTCTTAAACCTTCCATCCCTTCACCTTTTAGGACTTTCCCTTCCTTGATCCCTGGACCAGACTCAATGGACATGTGCAAATGCTTGAAAAAAGTGAATGTGTTAATCACTCAGCTGTGTCCAACTCTTTGCGACCTTATGGACTATAGCCTCTGACCATGGAATTCTCCAGGTAAGAGTGGGTAGCCCTTCCCTTCTCCAGGGGAATCTTCCTGACTGAGGGATCTACCCTGGAAGTAACCAGATCATTTTTAAAATCAGAAATATTTTCACTATTACTATATTTAAAATTAAGTAAATCAATCAGTGTAAAATCAATGGAAACTTACTGATCACCTAACATCATGGTTCTCAAATCTGTGAGGGACACAGCAAGGCTGTTGGTTAGTTTCTTGGGACCTACAACCTGGAACTACGCTAACAATATCTACATGCGACTATTTAACACTTGAATGTGTCTGGAACAACCAAGGGGAGTGAATTTTTAATTTCTGTAACTTTAAATTTACATGCCCACATGTAGTTAGTGGCTCCACGTGGGATAGTATAGACATCAATCATTTTCATTAACTCAGTGGCACCCTGGCAAGTTCAGTTCAGAAGATCTAGAATTTAGCTCTAGAATCCATGTTTTTAGAAACTCCACGGGTACTTCTGGAGTAGAACCAGATTTGAGAACCATGGAAATCAGTGGTGGAGAAGCATAAACAGAATTGGAGGAAATTGCAAAGACAACTGAGAACTGTGTCAGAACTCTCTTTGTGCCAAATCCACACAGAAAATTAGTCTATAGTAGCCACATTAAGAGGAGCTAAAGTTTTTAATAAGCAGATCAAAAGAACAGAGAGATCTAAAAATAAGATCAGGAACCAGGGTCTCAACAGGTAAGCTGTTCCAAAGCAGATGAAAGTCAAATGCAAGGACTAGAAAAAGCACAAGACTTAGCACTAGGTCTGTGAAGTAGAGAGCACCAGTGTTACTTGATGCTTTGTTGCAAGACAGGAGCAGCAAGTTGAAGGGTGCATGCAAGGGAAAAGATAGGAAAAAGGAAAAGAGGAGATGTTAAGTGAAATAAAAAGCAGTATAAAAATATAGCAAAGAAAAGACCAGTAACAATGGTCTGAGCTGTCACTTAGTAGTATCAAAGTCAACTGCTGCTCTATCTTAGCCTTACAATTTAGCCAGGGAGAATCCCTTGCCATATATGGCATCAACTAAACATCTGTTATTTCATGGATCTGTAATCTTTATATGATTTTCAACATAAAATCTATATTTGAACCCAATAAAAAGTATACATAGTAATAGCAAGTTATTGCTTTTCATAGTCACTGAACATCATAACAAAAGATATGGAGAGTAGTTCTCAAATGTGTCTCTGTGTCTATCAGTTTCTAAATTATGTTAAATTCCAGCACCAGGATGAAGTACCAGTGCCTCCACAGTGTGCTTCTATTAGCAAATATAAATGGAAAGCTGCAAAGTGGGAACTGTTCATCTTTTAAGCCACTAAATGTATTGGCCATCTAGCTCATTGTCTAAAACATTATACATGTTCAAAAGTATTTGATAAATGAGTGAGTGAGTAAATGAATGAATTTCTTCCCAATCATATTAATTAGTGGTTATCAATCAAGAGATATAACCTAGAATCACATGGGAGTTTATTTTTGTTGTTTGGTTGATTGTTTAAAATAGGCACATTTAAGTTTCTCTGAAATTCTCATATACCTTAAAGAGTAGAGGAAGGTGGGAGAAGAATTAGGATTAATAAGGGCAAAATAAATATTTTGAAAAATCTTCCTGGATCATTCTAATATGTTCTCTTCTCCCCATCCCTTATTCTGCTGAGAAGTACAGATATATGAAGAAACTAAACTGATATGCAGTATACTAATAACCACAGTAATAATATTCATAAAATCTGTTTCTATTTACAATTATGCCTGTTTATAGATTTGTCAAAAAAACTTCATCCCACTAGTTATAAAAACCTCCAATAGCAGGATTAACATGAGTATGCTAATAGTGGTCAAACAAGAAATGGCAAGAGTGAATGTCGACATTCTAGGAATCAGTGAACTGAAATGGACTGGAATGGGTGAATTTAACTCAGACGACCATTATATCTACTACTGCAGGCCGGAATCCCTCAGAAAAAATGGAGTAGCCATCATGGTCAACAAAAGAGTCCGAAATGCAGTACTTGGATGCAATCTCAAAAATGACAGAATGATCTCTGTTCGTTTCCAAGGCAAACCATTCAATATCATAGTAATCCAAGTCTAT
>NW_011494831.1:169403-171658 GCF_000754665.1 Bison bison bison
CTGAAGTTGAACGGTTCTATGAAGACCTATAAGACCTTTTAGAACTAACACCCAAAAAAGATATCCTTTTCATTATAGGGGACTGGAATGCAAAAGTAGGAAGTCAAGAAACACCTGGAGTAACAGGCAAATTTGGCCTTGGAATATGGAATGAAGCAGGGCAAAGACTAATAGAGTTTTGCCAAGAAAAAGCACTGGTCATAACAAACACCCTCTTCCAACAACACAAGAGAAGACTCTATACATGGACATCACCAGATGGTCAACACCGAAATCAGATTGATTACATTCTTTGCAGCCAAAGATGGAGAAGCTCTATACAGTCAGCAAAAACAAGACCAGGAACTGACTGTGGCTCAGATCATGAACTCCTTATTGCCAAATTCAGACTTAAGTTGAAGAAAGTAGGGAAAACCACTAGACCATTCAGGTATGATCTAAATCAAATCCCTTATGATTACACAATGGAAGTGAGAAATAGATTTAAGGGCCTAGATCTGATAGATAGAGTGCCTGATGAACTATGGAATGAGGTTCGTGACACTGTACAGGAGACAGGGATCAAGACCATCCCCATGGAAAAGAAATGCAAAAAAGCAAAATGGCTGTCTGGGGAGGTCTTACAAATAGCTGTGAAAAGAAGAGAAGCGAAAAGCAAAGGAGAATAGGAACGATATAAACATCTGAATGCAGAGTTCCAATGAATAGCAAGAAGAGATAAGAAAGGCTTCTTCAGTGATGAATGCAAAGAAATAGAGGAAAACAACAGAATGGGAAAGACTAGAGATCTCTTCAAGAAAATCAGAGATACCAAAGGAACATTTCATGCAAAGATGAGCTCGATAAAGGACAGAAATGGTATGGACCGAACAGAAGCAAAAGATATTAAGAAGAGGTGGCAAGAATACACAGAAGAACTGTACAAAAAAGATCTTCATGACCCAGATAATCACAACAGTATGAACACTCACCTAGAGCCAGACATCCTGGAATGTGAAGTCAAGTGGGCCTTAGAAAGCATCACTATGAACAAAGCTAGTGCAGGTGATAGAATTCCAGTTGAGCTATTTCAAATCCTGAAATATGATGCTGTGAAAGTGCTGCACTCAATATGCCAGCTAATTTGGAAAACTCAGCAGTGGCCACAGGACTGGAAAAGGTCAGTTTTCATTCCAATCCCAAAGAAAGGCAATGCCAAAGAATGCTCAAACTACCGCACAATTGCACTCATCTCACATGCTAGTAAAGTAATGCTCAAAATTCTCCAAGCCAGGCATCAACAATATGTGAACCATGAACTTCCTGATGTTCAAGCTGGTCTTAGAAAAGGCAGAGGAACCAGAGATCAAATTGCCAACATCCGCTGGATCATGGAAAAAGCAAGAGAGTTCCAGAAAAAAATCTACTTCTGCTTTATTGACTATGCCAAAGCCTTTGACTGTGTGGATCACAATAAACTGTGGAAAATTCTGAAAGAGATGGGAATACCAGACCACCTGATTTGCCTCTTGAGAAATTTGTATGCAGGTCAGGAAGCAACAGTTAGAACTGGACATGGAACAACAGACTGGTTCCAAATAGGAAAAGGAGTACATCAAGGCATTATATTGTCACCTTGTTTATTTAACTTATATGCAGAGTACATCATGAGAAATGCTGGACTGGAAGAAACACAAGCTGGAATCAAGATTGCCGGGAGAAATATCAATAACCTCAGATATGCAGATGACATCACCCTTATGGCAGAAAGTGAAGAGGAACTCAAAAGCCTCTTGATGAAAGTCAAAGTGGAGAGTGAAAAAGTTGGCTTAAAGCTCAACATTCAGAAAACGAAGATCATGGCATCTGGTCCCATCACTTCGTGGCAAATAGATGGGGAAACAGTGGAAACAGTGTCAAACTTTATTTTTCTGGGCTCCAAAATCACTGCAGATGGTGACTGCAACCAGGAAATTAAAAGACGCTTACTCCTTAGAAGGAAAGTTATGACCAACCTAGATAGCATATTGAAAAGCAGAGACATTACTTTGCCAACAAAGGTCAATGTAGTCAAGGCTATGGTTTTTCCTGTGGTCATGTATGGATGTGAGAGTTGGACTGTGAAGAAGGCTGAGCACCGAAGAATTGATGCTTTTGAACTGTGGTGTTGGAGAAGACTCTTGAGAGTCCCTTGGACTGCAAGGAGATCCAACCAGTCCATTCTGAAGGAGATCAGCCCTGGGATTTCTTTGGAAGGAATGATGCTAAAGCTGAAA
>NW_011494831.1:171758-193333 GCF_000754665.1 Bison bison bison
CTCTGAAGCTGGGAGGGATTGGGGGCAGGAGGAGAAGGGGACGACAGAGGATGAGATGGCTGGATGGCATCACTGACTCGATGGATGTGAGTCTGGGTGAACTCCGGGAGTTGGTGATGGACAGGGATGCCTGGCGTGCTGTGATTCATGGGGTGGCAAAGTGTAGGACACGACTGAGCGACTGATCTGATCTGAGTATTTTCAAAGAAGCTTGAACTCATAAAGCACAGAAAATGAGGAAATGGAAAATTGGGTTACTGAAAAAAATTAAAGCTAAGGGACTTAAAAAAAGACCTTGAATATTATCATATTTCAACAATAGCATTTTTGCTACTTCTATCATTACTAACAGCTTTTGCTGTTAGTATTATTACTGACTTTCTCCTTCCACTGAAAACATGCTTGAATTAGATGTTGAGAAATAAATTCAAGTCTTCATTCCACCACTGTGGAATATATACAGTTCATCTTTTGGAGTTAAGGCAATAAAATTTTCCACCTAAAAACTAAAATGTTTAGTTCAGTCACCCTCTCTGAACTTCAATTTCCTGATTTATAAAATGGGAATAATTATATACCTGCCTTGTTGCTGTTGTTATTGTTTAGTTGCTAAGTCATGTCTGACTCTTTTGTGACCCCATGGATCCACCCAGGCTCCGCTGTCCATGAGATTTCCCAGGCAAGTATACTGGAATGGGTAGGCATTTCCTTCTCCAAGGGATCTTCCTGATCCAGGGATCAAACCCATGTCTCCTGCATGAGCAGGCAGATTCTTTACTACTAAGTCGCCAGGGAAGCATAAACCTGCCTGACCTACTGAAGCCCACACTAAGAATCCTCTACCTCAGAGGAAGTCTATCTTGCCTTACAATGCAGCCAGAGAGAATCCGTTGTCGTATATTAGTACTGAATATACTGAAGCCCACACTAAGAACTGAGTCTACTGAAGCCCACACTAAGAATCCTCTTCCTCAGAAGAAGCTGCCCTTAGTTATGCTCACAGCCCAAGACTCCACTGATGACGTACCTAGAGTTGTCAGCTATAATCCCAAGTATAACAGCTAGAGATTCCCTAAGTAATTCTTCTCAGTCAAGGAATGTCTTGTCATCTTCTAAGTAAAGCTCCAGTGTCACTGATGATCTTTTCCAAAGGAGCACACACGTCGATCTCTGGTGTTTATCCATTACCAGGTGGGTGACAACACAGCTTTATTTCATTTTTCCCCTCTCAAGCTAAAGCATAAACTATCTTTTAATTCTGACACATTTATCCATTCAGGAGACAGTATGAAAAACAGTTGATGATCACCTAGTCATCTATCACCTTGGACTTTTCAGGCCAAAATGGGGTCTCATTTATAAATCAGGGCAATAAAGGTGATTCCAGGTAGATGGGTTAAAAATGGAAAAGCCAAGCTCTTCAACAGTGGAATCTGATGTTCTGCCTTGTACAGGCTAGTCCATAAGCCTCTCTGCACAGGGCAACAGAAGTCCAAGGGAAGTAAAAGAGGTACCACATAACAGCTAAAGTCTAAGCCCATATCTGTCTGAAAGAGAAAGTGTTAGTTGCTCAGTCACATCTGACTCTTTGCAACTCCATGGACTGTAGCTCACCAGGTTCCTCTGTCCATGGGATTCTCCAGGCAAGAATACTGCAGTGGGTAGCCATTCCCTTCTCCAGGAGATCTTCCTGACCCAAGATCGAACCCGAGTCTCCTATATTACAGGCAGATTCTTTACTGTCTGAGCCACCAGGGAATATGTGCTAACAAGTGCCACAATCCAATGTATGTATGGCTCCAAAATGCAGTTATGTGACTGTCTTTTTCTTGGAAAAACAAAAATGATTCTATGCAGGCCCCATTTTTGCTTCCCCTTTAAAAATTCCCATGAACGTCTCTAAATCTGTTCTTTACTACCACAGAACAAAACAGGTAATGGAACTCCAAATTATCTTTATCCTTACCCATTTTGTTGGTAACTTCATCTACAACAAGATCTCCAGAAGGGTCTGGAGAAAAAAAAAAAAGCTTCCAGAGTATGTTCAAAGGGACCCTCATCATTTCAGAGGGTTTCTAATGTGAACAAATTCCACATCTCAGTACCAATAAGAGAATAGAAAGTATGACTTAGAAGTTTGTTTAGAGATCACCGAGGTGGTAAAGAACCCACCTGCCAATGAAAGAGACATAAGAGATGCAGCTTCCATCCCTGGGTCAGCAAGATCTCCTGGAGGATGGCGTGGCAACCCACTCCAGAACTCTTTTCTGGAGAATGCAATGGACAGAGGAGCCTTGCGGGCTACAGTCCATGGGGTCGCGAAGAGTCAGACAGCACATACGCAGCACATACAAGGTCAGTCTTCTAGCAAAGCTATCTACTATTATTTGACTTCCAGTGTCTGAAATTCTTTGACATTTCACTACCATTCAGTGAAAACAAAATTCCCAACCAGTTTAGCAAGTCATAACTTTGATTCCATAACTTTGAAATCTACCCAAAGCTAAAATATAGGTGATCCTTGAACCCTTGTGCAGAAGCTTTTGATGAAATCACAATTAATTTTCTCCCCTGAAGTACACAGTAGTCAGAAGCTGCTTTTTAATCATCACTCTTTCTCTATTTTGTATGAATACCAATGAATTGTGCAGTACTGTTTTAAAAAACATTTAGAAGGAAAACTCATCACCGGTTGCACATTATTTTTTTTATAAATGTCATTCTACATTTATACCGGCAACTGTAGCAATCTATGCAAACCAGATTTGAATGGTTAGCAAAGCAGAGTATTTACAAACACCTTGTATACTTTAGCATTCACACTCTTTCTCCCTGCCACAGTGAATTTGAATTGGATACCACAGCTGCTGTCAGATCCAAACACGGGTGCATCCTTCAGCTGCCGCCCCCTACCAAGAACGCCAGGCAAAATCTGCCCATCTTTCATCCACATCTCCTACCCCGTAGCTCACAATTAGTATTTTCAGTGGAAAAGGAAAAATCAAAGGACACCAGAAGTACAGCTTCCTCCCCATCACTGATGGACATGAGAGCTGTCAGAGGCCTCAACTAAACAATCCATCCTTACAATGCTGAACCTCTCCTGGACTAGCACTTGTCCCCCTGCAACCACCACCACTATCATTTTGGCTTGCAATATATAATCAACAGAACCCATTGGGAATCACTACATTTCAATGATTAGAACAATATCTATAAACCTTTGTGTGAAGCACTTTCCCCATCAGGCCTATAGCTAAACCTCTAAAGACCAGGATATCACAGTATGACACAGTAGATGGTGTTTAAAAGCTATAAAATAAAACCAAAGCCTGTGTTCTTCTTTCCTCTACTCAGAAATCAAAAAATTATTTGCCTTTACTAGTGAGAGATTAGCACACTGCATTATTCATCCACGTATCTCCTGCACCTATTTTAATCTAAACCTGAGTGTGTTGAGGGAGACTTTTAATAACTTTCTTTTCAGAGCAACTCATTATAACAGAGATTTTAATATCTCTTGTTGCCCATTTTTCTGCTGGTAGCAGGTAGCACTAGAACTGCGTGCACCAAAGTAGGCTTTAATGAAACCTAATGTTCATTCAAATGAATCTCTCATGGCTAAATAGGTAATACTGAAACACAAATATTTTTGTATTTGAAGCAGTTTCTCTAGAGAAAGTCACAGGCAATGGAAGTAATGAGTGACAGTTTCTTAAAGGTTAATATCTTCTTTAATCTATTTCTATAACAGAAAGAGAAAATACTGTATTAGGCATTGGGTATACTTTGGGGATTACAGAAACAATTTAAACTATTATGTATATGTTAAACCATAGGGAAACAAAGAACCCTACACATACATTTTATTTCATAAAAGCAGAAGTGCTTTAAATGTATATTTTATTTTTTATTAAAGCATTGCTTTAGTTGCATAGCAGCATGTATATGTGTGTGCAAAAAAGAAGAGAAATAAAACCGCCCTCAGAACTGGACCAGGAACTGTGATTGTCACATCAGGTAATGAAACCATTAAATGCACAGTATTAAGAAGAGACAAGATGCAATTAGCCAAGAAATTACTCTGATCTCAGTGACATTTTCAAAAAATCATAATACAATATACATCGGAAGATGTGATTGACAGCCTAATCCAGTTTTGATAGGACGTAGTCCACATACTGTGAGTAAAGCAGTGCATGTCCAGATAAAGCTCACAGCTGTGCATCTCTGATATGTCCTTACAGTCTCGTCACCCAGGAAATTCCTCAGGTTTAAAAGATGATGAAAGTATCGACCATTAATGACAGGATCATCTCCTACCCTGAAATAAAATGTACTAATCCCTTTTGCTAGGTCTATGAATTCCTAATATAAATTATATAAACTCTAGTAATTCATCTCTGTTAGCACAGTTGTGTTTGGAAATTGTACAGCAGTCTTTGCCCTATTTGAAATGCTAGATGAAAGCAAGACATGTTCGTTTAAGCTGCAGCATAAAGTAATTTAACAGAAGGGACAGAATAACTTCTGGATAATGAGAACTACAGATGTAAAAGAAGGGAAGTTTAAAAGTTCTAAGGTGTCTTGATGGGTTTATGTTTCATCTTAGCAAAGAGGACAGAAATACAAATGTATAATGTTCTAATTAAGCATAGGTCCCTTAACTTTGAATAGCAAAGTAAATGACAGCCAACGACTGTTTGTGACTAACAAATAATTATATATGGAATTAGCAATTATTAATCAAAGACCTTAGAATTTTCAAATAAACAGAGTATTAATGAATATCTAACACAAGATAATTTTCCCCAGTTTTATAATTGTATGTGATTATGTTAATGAAATATTTCAGTGTGTCTACACATATACATTCTGCATTAGATAAGAGACAATGCCTGTTTTGAGAAATCTATGCACAAAAACACAGCGAAAAGAGTACAGAAAGGACCTTTGATCTTTCAAAATCTGCAATTATTCCACGGTAACACAGCACTTAAAAAGGAAGTATTGTGTTATCAATGTATGCATAATCTGGTTAATATTACATTAATCATATTTCCTGACTTTTTTAATTTGAATGCTAAATACTACTTTATCTATCAAAGTATTATTCAAGGAGAAGTGCAGACCGACTAAACTTTGCTCTCTGAAACATAACTTGGAAAAAATGGAATGCGTACCTCAGGATAAGACTAAATACTAGTCAGATTTGTTCTTTAAACATACTGTAACAGATTTCATCTATGTGGAGAATAATTAAATTATAAAGAAATTTCCATTACTCAAAAGATGTGGATAACTGACTTTAGAAATTCCTTCAGGATAATTGGTAAGTCATATGAATTTCTCCTATAATCATACTTATTTTTAATAATAACCAATACTTATATACTTTATCAGCCTTATCAACTAGACTTCAAATGACTTTGTTCTGTTCTCTAACCTAAAGCTATCTTCAATTGCTAAGATCTGCCATCATTAATATTCTTTAGCAAATTTTTATAGCACCATTTTCCTTGATAGCTAAGAAGTAGACATAATCCAATTATCTATCACTTGGTGAACAGATAAACAAAAGTTAGTATAAAAACAAATACACACACAAACAAAAAACCTTGGTATAGCCATCCGTACAATGGAATACCACTCAGTAATGAAAAAAAGATCAGCTACTGAGAAATACTGCAACATGGATGGATCTCAAAAACATTATATTAAGTGAAAAATCAAGACATTAAAAAAAAATACTTATTGTATGATTCTACTTGTACAAAATGTCCAAAAAAATAAAATCTATACTAGCAGAAAACAAATTAGAGGTTGCCTGGGGCAAGGGGTGGAAACAGGGATTGATTCCAATGGGTATGAGGTTGTTTTTTGAGGTAATGGAAATGTTTTAAAATTAGGCTTTGGTGCTGGTTACACAACTCTGTAAATTACTAGCACTTATTGAATAGTACTCTTAAAATGCCTGAATGTTATGGTATGTAAATTATACTTCAATAAAGCTCTTTTAAAAAAAAAAAATTAGTTTTTTTTTTTAAAGCAAGAACAATTTTAAACAAAATATGAGGGCAGATTATACAGAAGGCCTTTGAAAAACTAACATTACTAACACTTCCTAAAGGTTATTGTTGATGGGAACAATATTAATTTGAAATAACAGTCATTACATTTTAGTCAGCCCACAAGTGTGTGGCCATATGGATGGTTATATTGCCTTGAACAGCTTACTAATAGTTACTATTGCCCTGAAATGCAGTCTCAACCCAAGTAAAACACAGAACAATTTTCAAATAAACTAACAATCAGAGAGCTTATTTGAAAAGGAAAGCAAAGACAGTTGTTTTTCACCAATAGCCTGTTCATCTTGCCATAACGCTCCAGCAGGAATCATTAGCACACATATGCCTCTTCTTCCGTCCATGCAGATTTACCTTCACAAAGCCCACCCCTAACTTCAGAGCTCATATGTCTGCCTGGCAAGCAAGTTGTAGTCAAAAACATTGTCATAAGATCAAATGCAAACAATATAGTAACAATACATAAATTCCCACTACTTTCAGGGTTTAAAGATACCCCACAGGTGTGATGGGTTACATCTGGTTCAAGTTCCTCAAACTTCAGCAGGTTTCAGCAAACTTTAAATTTAAGCCAAACCAGATTTTATGTGGGAAAAGAGGAAGGGGAAATGACCTATTTTATGTTAGTTACTTGAAATGTTTAAATATGTGCAGAGTGGTGTCAGGCTATAAAGTAGAAGCAAATCAACTTTAAAAGTCACATACAAAGTGGGGGTGGGGGCGGTAATGGATTATGCCACTTATGACTCAGTTTTACAAAATACTGCAATTCCACTGCTTTAAATGGCTTTAAATTTATTCAAGATGGGTGGAACCGTGGGTGTTAACATGCTCCGCAACCTGTTAATGTTAAGAAGGTGCCTGTTCTAGAATCATTATTTGCGTTTGAATGTTTAATACATTGGATTTTAAACCTTGTAGTATTTTCTTTGCATTCCAAACTCCAGCATCTTTTAAAATTACCCACAAATTGTGTTCTGTTTACAATTCTTGCAGCAACTTTTGTTGTACTTTGAAATATCAACTTCCATTACTCTTTGCTTTTTTTCCTAGAAAAGCACTTTTAAAGAAAAAACAAAGATTAAACTTCTTAAAGTTGTCATCAAGTTTAAATAGCAAAGAAAAGGAAAAAAAAAAAACTTTTATGCAGAGACAAGAAAAAATACAGCTACAAAAGGGCATTTAAAAATAAAGTTTCTGTGAAACTCCTGGTAACCACTATTCTCAATTTTTTATCCACTTGTTTGTTTATAAACATTGATCATATGGTAAAGAGAAACACTGAGAATGTATTAATTTTTTTCTTTGTCTTCAGTTTGGAACAAAGTTCCTAGGCACCTTGACAATGAAAGAAAGTATACATAATTTTCCTAAATTTTTATATATGGCATTTTTTTCACTATGGAAAATCACAATTGTATTTTATGTGTGACTAAGTATGATTGTTTCTTTATTTAAGGTAACTAAAGATCATTGACCTAAATTGTTTTGAATTGCTTTATATTATTCACACTCTAATCCATAAGAGCACAAATCATTGGAGTTTAGACTTTTTCTTAAAATATAATTTTTAGTATATTTTGTGTTATTTAGAGAAATATAGCATAACTTAAAAAGATGATTCTAACTGAAAATGGATCAAAAAGTAAACAAATCTGCTTAAAATTGTGTGGCAAAATTCATACGGATAGAGCTAGCAGTTGAGTATTTTTTAGGAGGTTTTATCAATTTGTCATTTATAGCCCATTTCTGGGCAATCAGCTATACATTTGGTATTGTATTCTAAAGCAGAAACTGTCTACCAAACTGAGAAGCAACCTCCCAACTTCCCACTTGGGTTGGTATTACCATCTACATAATACGAGGGGTTAAATGGACACAAAGAATAAACTGTTTCAGGGCCATTAACATTTCTAACTTTACAAATGAGTGCCTTTCTGGTATGTACCGATTATGAAATGCCTTTTGTTAAAAATAAGCAATCTGAGCAAAAACATTGCATGCTTACTCTTGTCATTAGACTTTAACGATTCACCTGACATTTCTCTTTTAACATAAAAAAACATTTGCAAAAAATACTTCCACAAGCAAAGACCAACTTCTGTTTCTCCCTTTGCCACAAGCAGACCTGGATAGACAAATAAAAATAAATAAAATATAGGAAAACCTTTGGAAATACATTTTAATTTCTAGAATAGTGGGTCAGAGTTGTTACATAGAAGATGGTCATCTTCCTTTCCGTGCCAATCAGAAATAAAGCACACGACATAGTCCTTTCATAAGGGACGTTCATCACTGGTGTTTCATTCCAAAGGGCTGTATCTCACATATGCCACCCAGACCTAGTTTAATCTTTAAGGGGAAAAAATTAATACAGTAGTAAATCACTATTTTAGGAGGAAGGAAGAAAAGAAGAAAGGGGACCCTCCTGCTCCCATGCATTCTGAATCACTACTTAAGTGACCAAAAGTATATCATACCTACTTTCTGGTGTTATCTCTATAGGGGCAAATTTACACACCTAGAGCTTTTAAAAAAAAAAAAAAAAACCTGCATCTAAAAGCATCATAGAATATAAATTAAAAAAACCTGGAAATTAATTTAAATGCTACTTATCATGTAATTAAGAGAGAGAAGTAATAGGAAAGTTCATAAAAATAGAATTGCTTCTGAATTCTCTGAGCTAGATGATTTTTGTTTTCCCTTTAACACAAATGTTAAAATTTTTTTTCTGTCAAAATCCTAAATAGCTTTTTGACAGGTTTGTTATGGTTAATTAATTACTTTCGTTTGCACTAAGTTGTATACTTGAAGATGAATAATACAAGATAACAAGGCCAGCCTCTGCAAGGGAGACCTTTGGTGGTCTATGCAGTCTGCTGCCTCATTACAGGACTAGCTATCTGCAGGAAGCCCGACTTTGAAAGGTACGGCACATCCCATAACACCCTCCTAACTGAGATGATTGTAGCTTCTTCCGAAAAGTGATGATTAGGAGAGAGAAAAGCAAAACGGAATGCTGTATGAATATTTCATGTAAATGAAAGCAGGCACTTAGCGACATGCATCTTGATTGATGCTAGAGTGCCTCTAAACGTCTTGACATTGAAGGGTTCCGACTCCCCTTCCCTCGATGACTGCTTCAAGAGCTGCAGTTAATAGTGGAATATGGCCATAGTTAGCTGAAGGGCTCTTTATTACTGGCTGATACTAAATAAGACCACAGGCCTCCGGTGAGCATAAGTGAATTCTAGCTAAAAGAGCTTCCGAGGGAACCCTAAATGAGATACGATAGTTATATTTTATTTGGATCTTTATTTTTTTCCCCTCCCTGGAGCATAATTGTTTATTTCACTGTTAACCCCGCTCAAGAAAAAGCCAAAGGTCTCAAATTGCTCTACAGAAAGAGGCCAAATAAATAAAACTGGTGTGGAATGTACATAGATGCAAATGATCTCCAGCCCATTTTAAGTAAGTAGGAGTAGTAAATAAGAGAAAAACCCTTATCGTGGGAGTTTTAGAAATATAATTATTTTAGAGGTAAGTAGCATTTTCTAAATTTGTACATCAGTCCTTTACCCACCTACCCACCCACCTCCATCTATGCAAGGTTTATCTTCCCATCAAGTAGACTTAAGTTAAGGATAAGAATAATTTCACAGTGCAAATTCAGTTCATTTGGGTGAGCTAGAAGCTTTAGAAACACTGCTCTTTGGCAGGAGTATGAGGGGTGACGGTGATAGGTCTGATGATATCATCACAACTCCCTCCCCACAATGTCAGAGACTTGGGTCATTTTCCCCCAGAAAATGCTTGGGTAACTGCCACTTGCTTAGGCCAGGATTTCCACCTCCATTGGCTCTTCATGAACCATCTGTCACTGAAAGGTAAATAAACTCTCCAGGAGCGGTGACCACCAGAGAGTTTTCTTCCCAAGGCTCGCCCAGGACAAAGAGCCCAGAGAGCATCACTGGCAGTGTCTCAGCATGCCAGAAGCCCCCAGCCTCAGACGCCACAGCTCTTCTGCAAGTCATTTAAAGACAGAAAAAACAGCAATGGAGAAAGCTCAGGAAATAACTCAGAAGCTCCGAAGTCACTTAGATACTTTCTGTTGCATTTAAAATATTCAATTGATGGGTTACACAAAACCCAATAACCTGTTTTGTACTTTCCCAATATGCCTTTTCTTCTGACTGCCACTCTGTAAGTCCCAAGCCTCCTTTAAGAGGAAATGTAATATTTCACACACAGAGAGTATACACCTCTGAGATGTACAGAAATATATGCATATGGATTTAAGAATGGAAAACTTGATATGCTTTTGAGTCTACTCAGATCTGCGTCACTGGATCACAGAACTGAAAAAGACTTTTCAAGGCCACTTAGCCCAGTCTCCTGATCAAAAGAGGCAAAGACAGGGACTTGCCAAAAATCACATACTTACGGAACAGCACAGCCTGTGCTAGGTTTTAGATCTCATGAGTCTTTTTATTTTTTAATGTCACCAAAATTATTTTATCATTAATGTATCATTCGTGCTTGAATTTACATGGTGTCTTTCTTTCAAAAACCCAATTGATAATAATTTATCTTTTGTCTTATCATATTCTAGACTCTTTTATACTTAAACATTAATCCATGGGTAGTGATTTCATTACAGAATAATAATACATCACATATATTTATACAGGTTTGCAAAGCACTTTTGCATTAGTTATCCAATTTAGCCCATCCAGAAGTCTTGGAAAGCAGTTATTTCCTCTGCTTTCAAGAAGTCATTGAGACTGAGTTCCCTGTCTTATCTAACGGAGACTGTAAATAGAGCAGAGTCTTATACGCACATCTTCTGGTTCCAAGATCATTGCTCATTATCCTTCATCCTTCATTATTATTATTTAATAAATATTTATTCAGCATCTACTATGTAACAGGCTTCTGATTCAATCCTGGGATCATCTATTACAACTTAGAGACTGTTTCATATGTGCCTGACGTTAGAATACAGTCTTCCCATATTTGTCCATCAAGTTTTGTCTAATACCCAGCTAGAGATAGGTGGTTGAAGAGGTGACCTTATGCACACTTAATTTTTATCTACTGTGTTACCTCTGCTTTTCACAGAAGCCCTGTATGGTACACATATGACTTTGAAGTGAGGTCTTTATGTAATACTTTATGTACAAGGATGCACTGACTTTTCAAATGGCATTAGTTACTATAAGACAGAACAAAGAAATCTGCAGTCCTGTCGGCTTTTAGTGAGTTACAAAGCCTGACAGAAACACATGCAGCTTTAAGGGCCATAGGCAGCAGGCATGAAAAAAGCTACACACAGCGTTTGGAAAATGACAAGCTGTGGATCCCGCATACCATTACTATTATTATTAAAATTAAACAGGGATTTAATCTAACATTCTATGGGCAGTTATGCGACTGACTTTAACGATTGTAAACTGAGGCATACATTGTACTGCACTGAACCTAATGCTTTAATTAAGCTTCGATGCAGCCAGTGACGATGGCCAGGGCGCACACAGGGGCTGCAAGCTGCAGGCCATTCTCCGTCTGCTGGAGCACAGTTTCTAGGAGCAGCAGCCACTGATGTCACAGTTAGATATTTATGAAAGAGATGCTCTGAATTTTATCACAGTGGTATAGATCAATTTTCAGGACAGAGTCCTTAACAGTATATTCGGAGGCTAGGTACAAAACCAATTTTATCTGCTTCAGTGATGTGTGAACTGTATGAGGAAAGACATCTCCCAACTCTCTGATAGCTTATCTTCCCTGGTGACCATTTATGCAAGCTCTTGTAAATATACATATTTTACAAGGGAAGGGAGGGGGAGAGGAATGCTCTCTCAACTCTCCTTTGAGATGACCTTGAAGTAGGAGCATTTGAATCTTCCAGGAAATTAGCAGCCAAGTATATTTCAATAATGATGGGTGGGTGGGAAGTGCCACTCAGGGAATTGGCAATACCCTGGGTTGTGGGTGCTTGACCAGGATGTCTTTCCCACCGAGGCTTTTTCTTCAAGGAGACAGAGAAAAGCAGAGCTGCTTGGACCCATAAGTCGAGTCCTTCCCCCTATACTGGAGGGTTTAGCCTATAAAGAGGGTATTACAAAGAAAGTAGCAATGAAACTGATGTTGATTTGGTATTTTTTCAGGCATGTGACTCTAATGAACACTGAAAGAGACGTGAAAAAGCCCTTCCAGCAAGTGTACAGGTAATCAGTTGTTCTCTCAAAAAAGCAAAATAATAGCTATGAAAATTAACCTTTGCTTTGGTTGTTACACCAAGACAATGGAGTCCACATGTAAGCCAGAGGATGGAAGCCTGTTTCCTGTTTTCTGTTTTCAGGCTGTCTGTATATAGGATGTCACTTTAAATCTTACACTGTGCTTTTCAGCTGTCTCCCTTCTCCACTTTTCCATTCACATCTGAAGAGTGACTCCTCTCCTACCTCCAACACTTGGGCTCAGATATCTAGTGGACAGATTTTTATACGCATTGCCAGATACCTTCAAATAAGTACCTCTTTACTAGACCAGGGGCACACAAATTTTTCTATAAAGGGCCAGATAATAAATAATTGAGTCCTTAAGGGCCATGTGGTCTCTGTCATTACTATTCAACTCAGTCATCATAGCATGAAAGTGGCCAGAGACTATACATAAATATATTAATGTAGCTGTGTTTCAATAAAACTTTATTTATGGACACTGAAAAATGAATTTCATGCAATTATTGTATTTCAAAACATATTATCATTATTATTTTCAACCACTTAACATGTTTGAAAACCATTCTTAGTTTGCAAGTCATACAAAAAATGTCAGCAGGTAGAATTTGGACCATAGTCTATAATCTGGCAACCCTTAACCTAAAGAAAGCATAGTCAGAATTACATAAGCTACCATCCTTAGACTATTAAAGATATTTTATGTGGGCATTTTCTTTAAAGCACATGCACCATTTTACAGCTATCAGCTAATATAACTTTTTACTGTTGTTTTTTGTTCAGTTGCTGAGTTGTATCGGACTCTGTGACCCCATGGACAATAGCAGGCCAGGCACCTCTGTCCTCCACTATTTAATCTAAATTTTAAAACACTGTTAAGAGGCAAATAATGGTCAAAGCATACATCCACCTGGCTTGTGGTAGAAGGCTGCTGTGTGAAACCCCAGGCCCAAAGATAATTAAGTGAGGTGACCTAAGGCAAAAGAAGCAAAAGCAAAAATAAATAAATGGGACCTAATCAAACTTAAAAACTTTAGCAGAGCAAAAGAAAACCACTGACAAAACAAAAAAGACAACCTACTGAATGGGAGAAGATATTTGCAAATACTATGCCAAGTCAGGGGTTAATATCCAAACTATATAAACAGCTCGTACAACATGATACCAACGTGCTTAGTCATTCAGTCGTGTCCAACTCTTGGCAACCCTGTAATTACAGAAACTAAAATCTTCCTGTAATGCAGGAGACTCAGTTTCAATCCCTGGGTTGGGAAGATTCCCCTGGAGAAGGAAATGGCAACCCACTCCAGTATTCTTGCCTGGAAAATCCTATGGACACAGGATCCTGGTGGGCTACAATCCATGGGGTCACAAAGAGTTGGACACAACTTAGCAACTAAACAATAACAAAATCTTGCTTACTTTGGAATTCTAACTCTATAATTACAGTCACTAAAATGTCCCTGCAATGTAGGAGACATGGGTTCAATCCCTACTTCAGGAAGATCACCTGGACAAGGAAATGGAAACCCATTCCAGTATTCTTGCCTGGGAAATTCCATGGAGTCTGGTGTGCTACCGTCCATGGAGTTGCAAAGTCAGACACAACTTAGTGACTAAACAACAACAAAACCTTGTTTTCTTTGGAATCATAACTCTATAATTACAGTCACTAAAATCTGTCTGCACTGCAGGAGTCGTGGGTTCTATTCCTGGCTCAGGAAGATCCCCTGGAGAAGGAAATGGCAACCCACTCCAGTATTCTTGCCTGGAAAATCCCATGGACAGAGGAGCCTGGTGGTCTACAGTCCATAGGACGGCAAAGAGTTGGATATAACTTAGCAACTAAACAACAACAACAACATATTTGATTAACAATGTTTTGTTAGTTTCAGGTGTACAACAAAGTGATTCATTCTTTTTTAAATTCTTTTCCCAACTAGTTTGTTACAGAATATTGAGCAGCATTCCCTGGTCCTTGTTGGTTATCCATTTATATATAGAAGTATGTACATGTCAATCCCCAAATCCCTAACTATTCCTTCCCTTCCCCTTCCCCTCTGGTACCTACAAATTTGTCTTTAAGTCTGTGAGTCTGCACAGACTTAAATAAGTTCATTTGTATTTTTGTTTTTTAGATTCGGCATATAAGGGATATCATACAATATTTATCTTTGTCTGACTCCTTCACTCAGTATGACAATCTCTAAGTCCGTCTATGTTGTTGCAAATGCATTATTTCGTTCTTTTTAATGGCTGAGTAATATTCCATTGCATTCATTATATACCTATCACATCTTCTTTATCAGACACTTAGGTTGCTTCCACGTCTTGGCTACTGTAAATAGCACTGCAATGAATATTGGAATGCATGTATCCTTTTGAACCATGTTTTTCTGTGCATGTATGCCCAGGAGTGGGATTGCTGTATCATATGGTAGCTCTATTTTTAGTTTTTTTTTTTAGGAACCTTCATACTGTTCTCAGGGGCTTCCCAGGTGACAATAATGGTAAATAATCCACCTGCAATGGAGGAGACACAAGAGATGCAGGTTCCTTCCCTGGGTCAGGAAGATCCCCTGGAGGAGGGCATACCAACCCACTCCAGTATTTTTGTCTGTAGAATCCCATGGACAGAGGAGCATAGTGTCCTACAGTCTGGCTACAGTCCATAGGGTCACAAAGAGTTGGACACGGATGAAGTGATTTAGCACATATTGTTCTCCATAGTGGCTGCACCAATTTACATTCCCACCAACAGTGTAGGAGGTTTCCCTTATCTACACACCCCCTCCAGCATTTACTGTTTGTGAATTTTTTGATGATGGCCATTCTGTCTGGTGTAAGATGATATTTCATTCTAGTTTTGGTTTGCATTTCTCTATTAGCGATGTTGAACATCTTTTCATGTGCCTCTTGACCACCTGTATGTCTTCTTTGGAGAAATGTCTATTTAGCTTTTCTGCCCATTTTTAGACTATTTCAGGGCTTCCCTAGTGGCTTTCCCTGGTAAAGAATTCACCTGCAATGCAGGAGACCTGCGTTCAATCCCTGGGTTGGGAAGATCCCTTGAAGGAGGGCATGGCAATCCACTCCAGTACTCTTGCCTGGAGAATCTCCATGGATTCCCAAGAAAACAAGTTTATATACCAACTATAATCAACAATAATCCAATATAAAATAAAAAGTTAAAAAATAAATAAATACAAAAATATATTTAATGCATGGATTTTTGTGAGCAAAAGATAACACAGATAAAGCTGGGCTCTCGAGAAATGCTCAGTCTTCATACCCATTTCCTTTTCCAAGATATCCTCAGAAAACAAAGTGAAGGCCACTGTAAAGTGATGAGCTAGCATCCTTGTTTTTGTTTTTTTTTTTTTCAGATTCATGACTCTGCAATTCCACACTCACCTGCTACAGTTTTTTGAGAGGACATTTCTCCCATTTATTCCTATACAGTCCATAGAAGGAAGCTGATGCTAACTCAACTTTACTTCTCCTTTCATCCAGGTTCATTCCCAGGACTTAAAAAAAAAGAGTTTCCAAATGCAACACATTTTCTTTCATGAGTCCATTTGTCATATCACCTTGGTGGTGCCAATTCCAGGATTAAATCGCCTGTTCACAAGCGGGCATCATTATAGTTTCAATGGTAATGGCATTTTCAGCTCTATAGAAAGCCAGTAAATTGTGATTCCTCAACTGACCAATTTGAATAATGAGAAGAATCTCCATTCTGGGCAGGAACCTGAAACAGTCTATGACACCATGGATTATTTCACATGAATGCTGGATGCAATTGCTCTTTCCATTACTTGCTTCAGTCCACCCAGACCCTGTTCTCAGCCCTGAGAACAGGAAAATCAGCAAGCTGGTCCCTGTCCTCACTGCTTCGCAGCCTAGTGGTAGGGACAGATGCACTTGGAGACAACAGCACTAGTGATAAGGGTGTGTGAACGCCTGGAAGGGCTGTGCAACACTGGCTGACTGCAAGAGTCAGGGAGAACTTCACCAAGGGGAGTAAACTTGGGTCTCCGCTGTAAAAGATGGCGTGTGCCAAGGATGGATAACATCCCACACAGAACAAACAGAGAAGGCCAGGTAAAGAATTCTCCAGAGCAGCAAGTCTCCAGATACCTATCAAGCTGAGGTTAGCACACTCTCTTGCAGGCCACTGAACCTCATTAAATCCTCCATTTCAGAATTAATTACACGACACTCCTTTTTTGCCTCCCCACTAAGCTGTAATAGACTCCCCAGAGGCAACATGTATTGATCTAATGAAAAGAAGATAATCAAATATTTACTTCAAAGATGAACAAAAATGTAGAACGTGATCAATTTTAACCTTAAACGTACTGCCAAAAAAAAGTTACAGAGACCAATAATTTAAAACCAATAAAGTTTACCTATAAATATTTGTGAGTTCTGCCATAAGAATTAGTTTAAAAGGCATACATTAAATGATGATTCAATGTGTGTGATGTGAGTGAATGAATCAAAAACATTAGATGAAAACCTATTCAGGCCTTTTCAAATATTAGTCCATATCAAAATAACTAAAGTTACAAGATCTGACACCTTAAGAGGAAATCTGGAATTCTGTCCTGAGTAGAAGAAACCTTCCCTCTCTCCCTGCCCAATTCAGCTTCATGCATTCAGAGCCTCCAGCAATACCAGCCCCACTGGCAGGTGACATCTGGAATCGGGCCCGCTGATCCAAAGTCAAAGTGAAAGTCGCCCAGTCGTGTCCAACTCTTTGCAACCCCATGGACTATACAATCCATGGAATTCTCTCAGCCCAGAATACTGGAGTGGGGAGCCTTTCCCTTCTCCAGGGGATCTTCCCAACCCAGGGATCGAACCCAGGTCTCCCACATGGCAGGCGGATTCTTTACCATCTGAGCCACAAGGGAAGCCCAAGAATACTAGAGTGGGCAGCCTATCCCTTCTCCAGCAGATCTTCCCAACCCAGGAATCAAACTAGGGTCTTCTGCATTACTGGCAGACTCTTTACCAACTGAGCTATCAGGGAAGCCCGCTGATGCAAAGCAGATGTGAATCTTCGTTGAGGTAAATCTGTTGAGCTGCTGCTAACTCCTTGCATGGTGTATCATTCATGACCAGACTTCTACTCAGAGGTCTGAGTTCATGATTGGGATTATATTATATTTTTGCTTAGCTAAAAACTTGACATCGTACTTAGACCTCTCTAAAAGCCAGGCTATGTCTCTAAAACCCCCAACTACACAAAAACTATGGTTCTAGACTAAGCTGTACGGAACACTCGAAATAGCAGTGATGACAGACAGCCTCTCATCTCCTTATCTTCTTTATCAAGAGCCCTTTCCTGCTTCACTACACCAATTACTTTATTTCATTCTTGTCTACATCAGACAGCCAAGATGGGCAAGTATTTGCCTCTCCACTGCCGCAGACACTGACATTTGGATTCCTGACTCCAGAGGTTTGGGACTCAGAATCATCTCAACATTCCACTACCCGCATCTGAATCTCAGGACTCTCCTTGCCTAGAGGCAGAACTCAGTGAAGCCAGCCCATGGCAGAACACTTATAGGTGTGTTGTTTTCCACTGAAGATCTGTTGAAAAATTCAGGAGATGGATGATGGTGAGAGTTGTACAACGTGAATGTACTTAGTGCCACTGAAATGTCCAGTTAAATACGGTTAAAAGATTACATTTTATATTATGTGACTTTTACCACAACAACAACAAGAAATTTTTTTAACCCACAAAGTATCCAAAGGCGTTTTTAAAAAATAATGGAAGTGACAATTTCTGCTGATGCAAGTTATGTCTCAAACCTCTATAAACTAGCAGTGAATACTGCCTCATTGTGAGACTGAGATTCAGGTTCAGAATTTATTAAATTATTGACTTTACAGTACAAGTCTTCACTAAACTTTTGCACCCTGCATAACTTAGAGGCATAGCAAAGTTACTTCTATTTCCATCCTTATTTTTAAGGTATGGTATCTTTTTATCTCATTTTGCATGTTCATTTCCCCATTCTTTTAGCAAAATCTATGTAGTAATCAGGTGAATAGTAAGTACATGAAAGAAAATAACCCTAAAATAAACTCTAGGGAATATATCTTCACATGTAAAGAGAAAATAGGTTTTAATATCAAGACATTTTTAGTATTCTAGAGTGAAAAGTCTGAGTTTAATAGATAATTGTTTTCTTCTTTGAAGCATAATTCACATTTATCAGCTTAGAGATTCCTTTCATTACGAACGATCATAACCCCCAAACCCAGCCAACCTTTTATGTACATTTAACAATTGTTCTCATTTTAGAAATCAAAATAGGTTCATTAAAATTATAAGAGCTTTTCTAATCTTAAGAGCTGAGGTTTAAGAAAAAACCTTTAGTGTGTTGAGATTGTCACTTACTTTTTATACCCAATTTTCTGTCTTCACTAGTTAGACAATTAACCAGTATTCAAGTTTGTGAAATACTGAGAAGCATGAAATTTACATAAATAAAATAAATTAACACAGTTAAACAATACAATATTGCCTCCTGACATCTCCATTTTCAGATGTCATCAACAAATAATCAAGATACCAAGTCAGGGTAGGCATTGTTCCTAAATAATTGCTTAGATTATCATAGATTCACTAATCATTACAATATTATTCAGAAATTTGTTTTTAATCCAGTGAACATATTGCTAATGACTGAAACATCTAACAGCATCATCTTTTCTAACAGCAGCAAAATGCCAGGGAATTGATTTTAATTAGGTTTTAGAAAAAGAATTATGTGGAATTCAAATATGTCATTCAATTTGTATGTCAAGGAGACTCTCAAGAAGGATTATGTGGTTAACCGGACTTTGCGATAAAGGGAGGTCTGTGTTTGGAATCCTTCAGTTCATTTTGAAAGCTCTTCTATACACACACGTACTGCTGCTGCATGTCTTAGCCCTTCTGCATTTTCCAACAGGTTGCTTTCTCTCCTCCTCCCACAGCAGTAACCACCAAGGCAGATCATTGCAATGGTTCAGTATCAAGAAAAGTAATCACTTTCCCATATCTTTTTTTTTTTTTAACGTAACCACAAAGGGCTCAGGCTTTCATTTAGTAAGGCAGTACAGAATTTTGAATCAAGAATTTATTTAATGTAGTTTAGATTAAACAAAGCCTTCCAAGCAGGTAGAATAGAAGGGAGACCAGGAAAATGCCACTATCATTAAAAATGAACTATTTTGAGATGGCTAAATGGGGGAAGGGGTGTACAATTAGATATGTCCTCATCCTGTAAAATTCTAGCAGCCCACAAGCCTGATTACCTTAGAAGATACTTCTGGAGATGTCAACAGTATTGTTTCTTGTTCACTCTAGGTATCTTTGCTGCATCGGGACCTATAAGGCGGGTAAGACCCATTCAGTAAGATCCATTAAAGCTCTCTGGGCTTCTCAAAGGAAAATTTCCTAAATCAACAATACATCAAAGGATGAATAAAACATGTTATAAATGTTTTCAATCACTCTTCTGAAAACCAATTCCACCTTCATAAATATATTCTACTAAACAAACTAACAAAATGACAAAAAACCTGTAAAGAAATTTTAACCCCAGTCAGAGATTTGAGCTCCAAAATTCCCTCAAATCCTTTGGAAACAATCCATATTTGGGGTTAAAAATCCTTGGAAATTCCCTCTGACTTATAAGTGACTACATTTTCAGTTACTGCATATGTCATTTACACCACAAGATTTTTTAAATTAATGTCCAAAGCTGATAATGCTTCCACAAAGAAAGGTTATATCTCTCATTATTTATTCATTTCTTCTTTCATTCATTTATCCATCCTTCCACCCAATTAATCACTTAAGATTTCTGAATGCCTACAATCCTATCTACACTACTCCCTAGCAGAGGAATAGTTCTCTCCTGACCTCAGAAAAAGCCAGGATATTCATGCAAGAATCTTGCAAGAGGGTAAACAAATGCAGTAGGCAAAGTAAAACATTCTAGAGAATATAGCCAAGCTTCACAAATGGTACAGGAATTTTTCATATTCTTTAAGCAACAGATTTTCACTACAAGGATTTTACATTTTACTACATCCTGTAGTACCATCAGGACTACACCTACTTCTTCAAATATGGTATTTAGTATTCACCTGGTCCTAAAGATGATATAAGAAGAAGAAGAAAAGTAGTTGCTCAGTCTCTCAGTCATGTCTGACTCTTTGTGACCCCATGAACTGTAACCCGCTAGGCTCTTCTGTCCATGGAATTCTCCAGGCAAAAATAGTGGAGTGACAGATAACTAGAAAAAATATAATTTACCAAAACCTACAAAAAAGAAACCAAAATCCTGAAAAGCCTGATATTCACCTTGAAAGCACTAAGTAATATCATTTATCTACAGCTGGCATCCATTTGATCAATCAGGTGTCTACTCTGGTTGGCCTATGCCTGTTCCCTAATGTCAAAAATATGAAATATCATCCTGAACTATATTCATAAAATAATTGAATTAGAATAAACTTCCTGCAAAAAAAAACTCCAAATCCAAATGGCTTCACTATTTAGATATACCAAACATTCAAGGGAAAAAAAAATTATTTTAAACATATGCACATCATTCTAGAAATGGAAAAAAAGAACTACTCTCTACCTCATTTCAAGAGATTAACATAACCTTGATAACAAAACCTGACAAAGAGTGTACAAGAAAGGAGAATTAAAAGACCTTAGTCATTACCGTCCATAGAGTCTGCAAGAGTTGGACCTGACTGAAGAACTGAACACAACATGCACAAGAAATGTTAGGTTGCTCTAATATTAGAAAACCAATTGATGCAATTATCATATTAGTAGATTAAAGGAAAATAATGATATCATCATATCAATAAATACAGAAAAAGGCAGTTGATAAAATTCCACATCTTTTCTTTTCAGCATTGGTCTGGAGGTCTTACCTAGCACAATAAAAGGTGGGTGTGGGAAGAGTTATTATTAGCAGATAATATAATTGTGTAAACCAAAAAAACTATGCATATATATTTTAGTATTTATTAGAGTTTAACAAGTTGTCAGAATATAGGGTCAATATTTAAAAGATAAATTGCTATTATTTTCTCCCATTCTGAAGGCTGCCTTTTCACCTTGCTAATAGTTTCCTTTGTTGTACAGAAGCAATTAAGTTTAATTAGGTCCCATTGTTTATTTTTGCTTTTATTTCCAATATTCTGGGAGGTG
>NW_011494831.1:193433-194542 GCF_000754665.1 Bison bison bison
GGCAAAAATAGTGGAGTGACAGATAACTAGAAAAAATATAATTTACCAAAACCTACAAAAAAGAAACCAAAATCCTGAAAAGCCTGATATTCACCTTGAAAGCACTAAGTAATATCATTTATCTACAGCTGGCATCCATTTGATCAATCAGGTGTCTACTCTGGTTGGCCTATGCCTGTTCCCTAATGTCAAAAATATGAAATATCATCCTGAACTATATTCATAAAATAATTGAATTAGAATAAACTTCCTGCAAAAAAAAACTCCAAATCCAAATGGCTTCACTATTTAGATATACCAAACATTCAAGGGAAAAAAAAATTATTTTAAACATATGCACATCATTCTAGAAATGGAAAAAAAGAACTACTCTCTACCTCATTTCAAGAGATTAACATAACCTTGATAACAAAACCTGACAAAGAGTGTACAAGAAAGGAGAATTAAAAGACCTTAGTCATTACCGTCCATAGAGTCTGCAAGAGTTGGACCTGACTGAAGAACTGAACACAACATGCACAAGAAATGTTAGGTTGCTCTAATATTAGAAAACCAATTGATGCAATTATCATATTAGTAGATTAAAGGAAAATAATGATATCATCATATCAATAAATACAGAAAAAGGCAGTTGATAAAATTCCACATCTTTTCTTTTCAGCATTGGTCTGGAGGTCTTACCTAGCACAATAAAAGGTGGGTGTGGGAAGAGTTATTATTAGCAGATAATATAATTGTGTAAACCAAAAAAACTATGCATATATATTTTAGTATTTATTAGAGTTTAACAAGTTGTCAGAATATAGGGTCAATATTTAAAAGATAAATTGCTATTATTTTCTCCCATTCTGAAGGCTGCCTTTTCACCTTGCTAATAGTTTCCTTTGTTGTGCAGAAGCCTTTAAGTTTAATTAGGTCCCATTGTTTATTTTTGCTTTTATTTCCAATATTCTGGGAGGTGGGTCATAGAGGATCCTGCTGTGATGTATGTCGGAGAGTGTTTTGCCTATGTTCTCCTCTAGGAGTTTTATAGTTTCTGGTCTTACATTGAGATCTTTAATCCATTTTGAGTTTATTTTTGTGTATGGTGTTAGAAAGTGTTCTAGTTT
>NW_011494831.1:194642-203005 GCF_000754665.1 Bison bison bison
CTTAAAAAACTGGAAATAGAACTGCCTTATGACCCAGCAATCCCACTGCTGGGCATACACACTGAGGAAACCAGAAGGGAAACAGACACGTGTACCCCAATGTTCATCGCAGCACTGTTTATAATAGCCAGGACATGGAAGCAACCTAGATGCCCATCAGCAGATGAATGGATAAGAAAGCTGTGGTACATATACACAATGGAGTATTACTCAGCCATTAAAAAGAATACATTTGAATCAGTTCTAATGAGATGGATGAAACTGGAACCTATTATACAGAGTGAAGTAAGCCAGAAAGAACAACACCAATACAGTATACTAACGCATATATATGGAATTTAGAAAGATGGTAACAATAACCCTGTGTACAAGACAGCAAAAGAGACACCGATGTATAGATCAGTCTTATGGACTCTGTGGGAGAGGGAGAGGGTGGGGAGATTTGGGAGAATGGCATTGAAACATGTATAATATCATGTATGAAATGAGTCGCCAGTCCAGGTTCTATGCACGGTACTGGATGCTTGGGGCTGGTGCACTGGGACGACCCAGAGGGAGGGGAGGGGAGGGAGGAGGGAGGAGGGTTCAGGATGGGGAACGCGGGTATACCTGTGGCGGATTCATTTCGATATTTGGCAAAACTAATACAATATTGTAAAGTTTAAAAATAAAATAAAATTTAAAAAAATAAATAAAAGATAAATTGTATTTCCATACACCAGAAAAAAATCATAAAATGAAATAAAATTTTAAACACAATTTACTATAATATCAAATATATGAAATACCTAAAAATAGACATAACAAAAGATTCCAAGAATTTGTCTTTCCCCTTAGGAAAGAGGAAAATAATTAAGTATACTGAAAAACTTTGATCATGACCTAAATGAATGGAGGGATATTCAATCTTATGTATTAGAAGACTATTATAAGTTCTTTAATTCTCCCAAATTAACCTACAAATTCAAAGCAATCCCAATAAAAATCTCAAGATGTTTCTTATATAAAGTAGCAATCTGATTCTAATATTTAAATGAAAATTCACTGGTAAATAACCAAAATACTCTGAAAGATATGTACAAGGTGAGAAGACATGCTATACCAAATGTGATGAGTTATTTCAAAATATAGTAATTAACATATTGACCAAACAAACTGCCTAAAGTAGAACCATAAAACATCTTTATATATGTATAGGGACTTGATTTATAACTGAGATGATATTTCAGAGCATTAGAATATGCTATAACATGAGATATGGGGATTCATATCTCACAGTGAGCACAAAAATTAATTCTAAATGTGAACAATAAAACTCTAGAGTTTAGAATGTAATATAAATGAATATCTTTATATCCTCAGAGTTTGGGAGGGATTTCTCAAATAAGACATCAAAAAGCTCTAATACTGACACAAAACCAGATGAGTAGATCAACGGAATAGAACAGAGAACCCAGAAACAAACCCACCCACCTATGGTCAATCGACCTACAACAAAAGGGGCGAGAATATACAATGGAGAAAAAACAGTCTCTTCAATAAGTGGTGCTGGGAAACCTGGAAAGCCATGTGTAAAACAATGAGTAGAACATTTCCTCATACCATATACAGAAATAAACACAAAATGGACAAAAGACCTAAATTTAAGACCTAAAACCATAAAGATCTCAGAAGAGAACATAGGCAGAACACTCTGACACAAACAGTAGGAATATTTTTTCTTGGATCTGTCTACTAAGGCAAAAGAAACAGAGCAAAAATAAATAAATGGGACCTAATTATTAAATAAACTTAAAAGCTTTGGCACAGCAAAAGAAACCACTGACAAATCAAAAAGACAATCTACTGAATGGGAGAATATATTCACAAATAATATGAGTTGATATCCAAAATACATAAGGAGTTAATATCCAAAATATATAAACAGCTCATACAACTCAATATATTAAAAAAAAAAAAACAGATTAAAAATGGACAGAAGACCCAAATAGACATTTTTCTAAAGAAGACATACAGACATGATAATAGGCACATGAAAATATGATCAACATTGTTAATCATTAGCAAAATGCAAATCAAAGGAACAATGAGATATCACCTCACAAACCTGTCAGAATGGCTATCATCAAAAAGTCTACAAATAACAAATGTTGGCAAGGATGTAGAGGAAAGGGAAACTTGCACACTATAGGTAGAAATGTAAATTGGTGCAGCCACCATGGAAAACAGTATGGGGATTTCTCAAAAAACTAAAAAAGAACTATCATATTATCCATCAATTCCACTTCTGGATATATATTCAAAGAAAATGAAAGCACTGATTCAAACAATACACACACCCCAATGTTCTTAGCAGCATCATTTTCTTTTCTTTTTTTTTTTTTTGGTGTTTTTCTTTTTTTATTATTATTATTATTTTTACTTTACAATATTGTATTGGTTTTGCCATACATCAGCATGCATCCGCTACGGGTGTACACATGTTCTCCATCCTGAACCCCCCTCCCACCTCCCTCTCCATACCATCCCTCTGGGTCATTCCAGTGCACCAGCCCCAAGCTTCCTATTTCCTGCATCAAACCTGGACTGGCAATTTGTTTCTTATATGATATTATACATGTTTTAATGCCATTCTCCCAAATCATCCCCCCCCCCACAGAGTCCAAAAGACTGTTCTATACATCTGTGTCTCTTTTGCTGTCTCGCATACAGGGTTGTCACTACCATCTTTCTAAATTCCATATATATGTGTTAGTGTACTGTATTGGTGTTTTTCTTTCTGGCTTACTTCACTCTGTATAATAGGCTCCAGTTTCATCCACCTCATTAGAACTGATTCAAATGTATTCTTTTTAATGGCTGAGTAATACTCCATTGTGTATATGTACCACAGCTTTCTTATCCATTCATCTGCTGATGGACATCTAGGTTGCTTCCATGTCCTGGCTATTATAAACAGTGCTGCAGTGAACATTGGGGTACACATGTCTCTTTCACTTCTGGTTTCCTCAGTGTGTATGCCCAGCAGTGGGATTGCTGGGTCATATGGCAGTTACAGCCACTATGGAGAACAGTGTGGAGAGTCCTTAAAAAGCTGGAAATAGAACTGCTGTACAACCCAGCATCATTTTCAATATCCAAGATAATAGAAGCAACCTAAGTGTCCATCAACAGATGAATGGGTAAAGAAGATGCACGTGTGTATACATGCATATACATATAAATACACACAATGGAATATTACTCAGCAATAAAAAAGAATGAAATTCATCCATTTGCAACAGCATGGATAGGCGTACAGAGTATTATAAGTCAGACAGAAAAAGGCAAATACTCTATGTTATCATTTATATTTGGAATCTAAAAAGTAAAACAAATCAATGTATATAACAAAACAAAAACAGACTCATAGAGAATTAGTGATTACCAGTGGGGAAAGGGACTGGGGAGAGGGGCAAAACAGGAGTGTGGAATTAAAAGATACAAACTACTACGTATGGAATAGATAAGCAACAAGGGTATATGGTACAGGAAAGGGAAATATAGCCATTGTTTTGTGATGATGTGAAATGGAGTACAAGCTATTAAATACTGACTCACTATGTAGTACATCTGAAAAAACATATTGTAAGTCAACCAAACTTCAATTTAAAAAGTACTAACCTGAAAGGAAAAGATTGATATATTAGAGTACATTAAAATTCAGACATTTTTCTTTCATGAAAAATCCCATAGAACATTAAAGACATCCCAGAGATTAGGAAAAGTTATTTACAAAGCACCTACCTCAAGGACCAGCATCTAGAATATACAACGAGTTTCTACAATTAAGACAGACAGACAATTCAACAGAAGAATAGGCCAAAAAAGAACAGATACTTCACAAAACAAGAAATCCAAACATAGATGTACTTCATGTGCACCATGTTATATCTTCGTGGCCTTAAAACTGTCTCCATGGCCTCTAGACACTTGTTTCAGTACCAGCCAACTTTGAGGAGTTGTGATTAACTTCAGCCAGATACACTCCAACACCACCTAGCTTCAGACCCATGCCAAGCACTTCTCACCTCTTTCCCCGGACTTCTTGGTTGATGGTCAGAATCCCTTAACATCCATATATGCAGAGTTATAAATGTATGTGGAATATGTCCCATGGGATCAATCAGTCTTTGACTAGTAAAAGGTAGGAGTCAATGAACAAATTCTTCTCTCTTTATAACCAACCAATTGGCATGAGAAATAACCCTTTACACAGCTTCTCAGAAGGTACTTCCATGAGACTGACAGTCATTTGAATTTGATAAGAGAAGTGAATAGTTGAAAACATATGCTTGCTTTAGCCATTTCTCCTTCTCTGCCTTATTCCCTGCACTCTCTGTACTGCTCCTTTGGGTTACACCCTTGATTAAAGCAACAGCAATAGCACATAAGCCTTTACTGCAAGCTCTGCTTTTCAGGGAATCCAAGCTAAAGCAATATGAAAAGTTGCTCAGTTTCATTTACAATCAGTGACTTACCACAAGGAGATGCCAAAGTCACCTATCAGAGTAACAAAACTTTTGAATTCTGACAGACCAAATGTTAACAAGAATGTGGAAAAACAGAAGCTCATAAACTATTAGTAGGAGTGCAAATTGGTCCAACACTTTGGAATAGTATTTGGCATTATCTCCTAAAGGTAAATATTTGCCTGTCCTCAAATTTAGTATTTCAACTCCTTATTATACACCCTAGAGACACAGCAGATTTACCATGTCGTGAATCAAATGCCTTTCAATGCCATGGGGCCCCTGCAAGTCTTGGTACTTAATTTGTGTGTGCTTGTGTGTATGTGTGCATGTATATGTTTTAAAGCAAGTCTCCAAACTGCATGAGCTTAAGATTTCAAAAATGCTGGATCCACCCTTGCCTGGTTAGAGTTGTTCAGGCTACAGTTACAAGAACCAACATTGTTCCTAATATCCCCAAACTGGAAACAACCCAAATGACCATCAGATGTTGAATGACTGACTGAATGACCATCTGTCAGGGAAGTCTGCCTGGGAAAAGGGATTTATTGCAGGAATTCAATCTTTTACCATTGTGAGACAAGCTAGGGAAATAAAGGTCCAGAAGGGGGAGTTGGAGGATCAGAGAAGGAGTTACTACTTAGGTAATGTTAAAAGCCAGTCTAAAGTGGATGGAGGAAGAGGAAAGCTCACAGAGGTGTCTTTAGTGAACTACTGCCTTTAGGTCATCACCTCTCTGGGCCCATTACCAAGGGTATATAGAAGTTCTGCTAGTCAGCAGAGTCAACAGTCAAGAACAAATGGACAAAGAGAAGAGTGTGGACAAGCTAGGGTCCTGGGTAGCTCCGTGTCCATCTTCACTGCCATAAAGGCTTTCAGAGGATGATAGTTGTTTCTTTATTGCTGCCTTCCAAGTGTCAAGCATGCTATCCTTTTGGCCAGCTCTAACTCAGAGCCCCACGAGGAAGGGAATTCTGGAAAATATAGTTTATGGTTTACCCAAATCAGCACATCACAGTTCAGCGTAAATGGACACATTGTGTAATACACATGCAATGGAATTCTATATGGCACTAATTATGAATAAAATTCAGCTACACCCACACACAACACGAATGAATCTTACAATGTTAAGAGAAAGAAGACACTATGAATTCAAGTAAGAATTCAGAGTATGATTCCATTTATATAAGCCTCAAGAAGAGGCTAAACTAAACCACACTGATTGATGATATATGCATAGGTGATAAAACTAATGAGAAAAGAAAGGAATTAATTATCACCAAATCAGGATAATGACTGCCTTTGGGGGAACAGGGAGGTTATGTTCTAAGAGGGATTCTGGAAAGCTGGCATTATTCTATTTGTCCAGGGTGTTTGTTACACAGCTTTTGCTTTGTAATTATTCATTAATTTTACATTTCCATCTTTGCATATATATTTCATAAAAATAAGGAAAAATAGCATTTTATAAGCTGATTTCCACCACTCTCTTCTTCAGTCTTTGTGGACCAGGAAACCACATATCCCACTGAGTCCTGGAGGAATATGAAGGGAAGAGATGGAGGATTCCCTTGCAGAAGGTCTAGTAGAGGGGTTCTCACTCATGGGTCTGATCTCAGCCATTATGCTGCTGCTGCTGCTAAGTCGCTTCAGTTGTGTCCGACTCTGTGCGACCCCACAGATGGCAGCCCACTAGGCTCCCCCATCCCTGGGACTCTCCAGGCAAGAACACTGGAGTGGGTTGCCATTTCCTTCTCCAATGCATGAAAGTGAAAAGTGAAAGTGAAGTCGCTCAGTCGTGTCCGACTCTTTGCCACCCCATGGACTGCAGCCCACCAGGCTCCTCCTTCCATGAGATTTTCCAGGCAAGAGTACTGGAGTGGGGTGCCACTGCCTTCTCCGTCAGCCGTTATAATTACTAATAATTCCTCACAAGTTATTATACCTGATTTGTAGACTTATGAACATCATCTATTACTAAGTGTATAGATTGAATGTTTGTGTTCTGAAACATGTATATGTTAAAATTTAATCCCCAATATAATAGCATTTAGAGGTGGGGCCTTTGGGTTTTTTCCTAGTATAAGCTTTTTTGCATTCTCAATATAAAGCAAAACCAATAATGATCATCAGCTCAAATAGTGAAGTTACAGAGAATGTAATTTGGTAAAGATTTAAATTAACAGTTGTTTACATTAAAACTTGCCCTGAGTATATCATGCATGAATAAAAAAAATCTAGACTATTAATGGGAGAAGGCAATGGCACCCCACTCCAGTACTCTTGCCTGGAAACTCCCATGGACGGAGGAGCCTGGTAGGCTGCAGTCCATGAGGTCGCTAGGAGTCGGACACGACTGAGTGACTTCACCTTCATTTTTCACTTTCATGCATTGGAGAAGGAAATGGCAACCCACTCCAGTATTATTGCCTGGAGAATCTCAGGGACAGGGGAGCCTGGTGGGCTGCCGTCTATGGGGTCACACAAAATCGGACACAACTGTAGCGACTTAGCAGCAGCAGCAGACTATTAACACTTTTTGTTGACATTGAGCTTCTTATTTAACTTCCCTATGGCCTAAGTGAGCTTCCCTGGTGGCTCAGACAGTAAAGAATCCACCTGCAATGCGGGAGACCTGGATTTGATCTCTGGGTTGGCAGATGCCCTGGAGAAGGGAATGGCTACCTATTGTTGCCTGGAGAATTCCATGGACAGAGGAGCCTGGTGGGCTACAGTTCATAGGGTCGAAAAGAGTCAGACATGATTGAGAAACTTTGACCTCACCTCAAGGCCTAAGTGGCCTATAAAATTATGGTACATTAAGTAAGTACCCAACTCACATGTGAAAATTAAAAGGGACAATCCATTTGAAATGTTTAGGATAGTACCTAGGAAATAGCAGATATTCAGTTTATCAGATATCTTTTATAACTTTGATTTTTTGGGGGGAGGGAAGGGTTGTTGTTATTCAAAGAGTCCATAAACTCCCTAAAGAAGATAAAAATAGATGTTAAGTAAAAATTTCAAATTAAGTCTTTCTTTTCTGAGGAACTACAAAATCTGCATGAAGAAAACCAAGTCCCCCAAGCATTTAAACCTGAAACAAGAAGAAGAAACAGCAACTTTCCAGTAGATACTCAGTATCAGTGTCTGGTGTTATAAGCGCAGAATATACAAGAATACTGGAGTGGGTTGCTATTATCTTCTCCAGGGGCTCTTGCCAACCCAGGGATCAAACCGACCTCTCCTGTGACTCCTGAATTGCAGATGGATTCTTTACTGTCTGAGCCATCAGGGAAGCCCACTTCTCTTCAAACACAATGGTGGCAACTTTATATAATACAAATATGGATAAACTTCAATAGCAGTCTTTAATAACAAACTTCAATAACAATCTTCAATAACAGTCTCTGAAATTAATCCACTTTTCATCTTGAAGATTCTATTTTTTAAGAAGCAAGAGAAAATTTTATTTGTGTTGGAAATACTAAAAGGAGTTTCTTTTATTTACAAGATAAAAAACAAAACATTTCAATAACTCAAAGGTAAAACACCCAATTTAGCAAGAAAACAGTCTTCAATAAAGAGGCTTATGATTTTCAATGAGAAAAAAAAATTCTGATTTCAATTCCATTCAGTTGGCTTCAAATTGTATCACTTTGAAGTGAAATTACTGTAATATCTACTTGAGTAGATAGTCTGCTAGTTTTATCATAGTGCTTAAGGCTGTGTACTGTCACCCTGCTTATTTAACTTATATGCAGAGTACATCATGAGAAACGCTGGGCTGGAAGAAGCACAAGCTGGAATCAAGATTGCCGGGAGAAATATCAATAACCTCAGATATGC
>NW_011494831.1:203105-203574 GCF_000754665.1 Bison bison bison
ATTAGAATCTGCACAACCTTTCGCTTCTCCAGGGGATCATCCCAGCCCAGGGATTGAACCCAGGTCTCCCATGTTGCAGGCGGATTCTTTACCAGCTGAGCCACCAGGGAAGCCCGTGCACAAAGTTGGATGCTGTAAATCAATAACTAATGGAGGGAATGCATAACCTTCTGGGGGAAGAGGGTGGCTATTAGGGGAGCAACAATATACTCTACCACAACAGCACACTTTCCTCTTTTTCTTGTAAACAAGGGAAAAGCAGAGAGTACTGGGAATTTCAGATAGACTTTGCATGGTGGAGTGGGTTATTCATTAGATGGAATCCTTACATTAATGCAATGCCTGCTGCTTGCTAAGTGTTTGCTGAATTAAAGAATGACAGTCTTATGGACTCTGTGGGAGAGGGAGAGGGTGGGAAGATTTGGGAGAATGGCATTGAAACATGTATAATATCATGTATGAAACGAGT